>NW_026610715.1:0-184441 GCF_029499605.1 Hyla sarda
CCAGATAGGGGACGTATCAGATATTAAACTGATAAGAACAGATACTACACTTGATCTTAGCCAAAAGGCCGAGAAGCGATAACCGTGAAAGGGGCGGGCCCAACAAGGTCCCCTTCATGGGCACTATCACTGCTTGCTGTCAGGGAGGCTGCCAGACAATTTTCCATGCACACTCTGGGCTGGGGGGCAGTCAACCACCAGTACACACAGCAGAACCTAAACCCATACCATTATTGCTAAGCAGCAAGACAGGGGCCCATTGCACTCCCACGGGGCCTTTTTAAATGCAATCCATAACCCGGATTTGCCAGGAACCCTTCTTACTCCTCCTACTTGCATGTGACACTGGGCTTAGGATCTGCATAGGAAACACACACACAAGCACACACCTACCTTTGTTGCCTGCAGATGCCTCCTTGGCTGTCCCCAAACGGTATCAAACCAACACCCACGGGAAGCTGTAAGCATAGAGGACATGCCTGCACCCCATTGGACTTACCTGTGTGGGTTAAATCCGGGTTATTTGACAACCTATGGCGGTGATGGTTCTGCTCAGGCAGAGCAGTGCTGATGCTCCTCATAAAGCTGTCGCTGCTGTGAAGGTTCTAGGTGACATCACAAATCCCTATGGTTACATACACAACAAAGCTGGGTTGTTGTTGTTTACACTCTGCAAGGCCTGTGGAAGTGAGTGACATCATAGCACTGTAGTTCTGAGGGTTCAAGATGGATGCAACAATCTCCTGTTGCTTCTATGAAGGCCGTAATAGACGACATCACCAAACAGCTCCATAGTCACATACACAGCAAAGGAGAGATGTTGTTTACACCTAGTGATGTCAGTGGTATTGAGTGACATCACAGCACAGTGCTAAGGCTCCTGGGCCTGGACACAGCAGCGGCTGCAATATCTCAACGGAGAATACGTTTATATCTATGTGTGTGTGTGCGCATATATATATATATATATATATATATATATATATATATATATATATATATTTCTCCGCCGAAATCACTTTTAAACCCATTTCCACCTTTTTTTCCCTTCTCTTCCTCTTACTTTTTTTTCACGTTTTTTTACGTTTTTCTCCTTTTCGCCTCTTTTCTGGGCGTATTATTCTTCTTTTTCTTCTTTTTTTTCGTCTAATGCATACCCCATCAGTGCAGCAATGCTTATTCAATACCGCCAGCAGATGGAGACACTGGGGGATCATTTTCTAAGGATTTATACTGATTTTTCCTGTCTGAATTTGTCGCACAGAAAGTTGCAGGCCAAATATGTGTGACATTTCTGCGACTTTAGCTTCTAGAGCATTTTTACAACATTATACATAGGTGCTGAATACATAAAAAGCGACTGTTCAGCGACAGACAAGTCGCATCGGCTGAAAGTAGGCCAGAATGTCAGTCCATGTTGGAGCAGGTTTAGATACAGTCTAAAGCATAGATCTCAAAGTCTGTGCACAGAATTTAGCAAGGGCCTCGCACCTTCTGATGCATCAGGTAGGTGCACAATAGCATAGCCTAACCCTCTGTACTTTGGTCTATATTGATGCGGGACATAGACAGCCAGCTGATGACCAATCCATTAGTGCAATGGATGGCTGGAAGCATTTGTCTTTGCCTTTGCAATACCACAGAAGCAATGCATGGTCAATGTACAGCAATGACACACCTGTGTGAACAGCCAGGAGACCCCCCCCCCATGTTATGTTACATAGTTACATAGTTAGTACGGTCGAAAAAAGACATATGTCCATCAAGTTCAACCAGGGAATTAAGGGGTAGGGGTGTGGCGCGATATTGGGGAAGGGATGAGATTTTATATTTCTTCATAAGCATTAATCTTATTTTGTCAATTAGGAACATTCAGCACCCACCCGCTATCAAGGCAGCTGCCTATCATGTCATGCCCTACCTGCACAGGTGTGCTGGCTACTCAAATGATCCAATTAAGGAGGCCATTTAGTCAGCAGCAGCAGAAGTCCTGTGCCTGGACGCTCCAACAGGGGCCAGACACAAGCAGAAGCAGAAGCAGCAGAAGCAGCAGCAGCACCACCTTTTGTTTTTTGGCTGCAGCAGCAGCAAGGCCCACAGGGCTGGCTAGCTGGCTAGCCAGCAAGCAGGTAGCAATGAAAGTAGGAATCTTTCTTTTTAACCCTGTAAGGGGGTGGTGCACTGTACCCGAAGATACTGCCATATCGGGTCAATGCATAGGGCGACGGAAGCAAGCTTCGAAATCGGCCCCCGTTCTCAAAAATCCATTTAATATATGGTCCCCAGATAGGGGACGTATCAGATATTAAACTGATAAGAACAGATACTACACTTGATCTTAGCCAAAAGGCCGAGAAGCGATAACCGTGAAAGGGGCGGGCCCAACAAGGTCCCCTTCATGGGCACTATCACTGCTTGCTGTCAGGGAGGCTGCCAGACAATTTTCCATGCACACTCTGGGCTGGGGGGCAGTCAACCACCAGTACACACAGCAGAACCTAAACCCATACCATTATTGCTAAGCAGCAAGACAGGGGCCCATTGCACTCCCACGGGGCCTTTTTAAATGCAATCCATAACCCGGATTTGCCAGGAACCCTTCTTACTCCTCCTACTTGCATGTGACACTGGGCTTAGGATCTGCATAGGAAACACACACACAAGCACACACCTACCTTTGTTGCCTGCAGATGCCTCCTTGGCTGTCCCCAAACGGTATCAAACCAACACCCACGGGAAGCTGTAAGCATAGAGGACATGCCTGCACCCCATTGGACTTACCTGTGTGGGTTAAATCCGGGTTATTTGACAACCTATGGCGGTGATGGTTCTGCTCAGGCAGAGCAGTGCTGATGCTCCTCATAAAGCTGTCGCTGCTGTGAAGGTTCTAGGTGACATCACAAATCCCTATGGTTACATACACAACAAAGCTGGGTTGTTGTTGTTTACACTCTGCAAGGCCTGTGGAAGTGAGTGACATCATAGCACTGTAGTTCTGAGGGTTCAAGATGGATGCAACAATCTCCTGTTGCTTCTATGAAGGCCGTAATAGACGACATCACCAAACAGCTCCATAGTCACATACACAGCAAAGGAGAGATGTTGTTTACACCTAGTGATGTCAGTGGTATTGAGTGACATCACAGCACAGTGCTAAGGCTCCTGGGCCTGGACACAGCAGCGGCTGCAATATCTCAACGGAGAATACGTTTATATCTATGTGTGTGTGTGCGCATATATATATATATATATATATATATATATATATATATATATATATATATATTTCTCCGCCGAAATCACTTTTAAACCCATTTCCACCTTTTTTTCCCTTCTCTTCCTCTTACTTTTTTTTCACGTTTTTTTACGTTTTTCTCCTTTTCGCCTCTTTTCTGGGCGTATTATTCTTCTTTTTCTTCTTTTTTTTCGTCTAATGCATACCCCATCAGTGCAGCAATGCTTATTCAATACCGCCAGCAGATGGAGACACTGGGGGATCATTTTCTAAGGATTTATACTGATTTTTCCTGTCTGAATTTGTCGCACAGAAAGTTGCAGGCCAAATATGTGTGACATTTCTGCGACTTTAGCTTCTAGAGCATTTTTACAACATTATACATAGGTGCTGAATACATAAAAAGCGACTGTTCAGCGACAGACAAGTCGCATCGGCTGAAAGTAGGCCAGAATGTCAGTCCATGTTGGAGCAGGTTTAGATACAGTCTAAAGCATAGATCTCAAAGTCTGTGCACAGAATTTAGCAAGGGCCTCGCACCTTCTGATGCATCAGGTAGGTGCACAATAGCATAGCCTAACCCTCTGTACTTTGGTCTATATTGATGCGGGACATAGACAGCCAGCTGATGACCAATCCATTAGTGCAATGGATGGCTGGAAGCATTTGTCTTTGCCTTTGCAATACCACAGAAGCAATGCATGGTCAATGTACAGCAATGACACACCTGTGTGAACAGCCAGGAGACCCCCCCCCCCCCATGTTATGTTACATAGTTACATAGTTAGTACGGTCGAAAAAAGACATATGTCCATCAAGTTCAACCAGGGAATTAAGGGGTAGGGGTGTGGCGCGATATTGGGGAAGGGATGAGATTTTATATTTCTTCATAAGCATTAATCTTATTTTGTCAATTAGGAACATTCAGCACCCACCCGCTATCAAGGCAGCTGCCTATCATGTCATGCCCTACCTGCACAGGTGTGCTGGCTACTCAAATGATCCAATTAAGGAGGCCATTTAGTCAGCAGCAGCAGAAGTCCTGTGCCTGGACGCTCCAACAGGGGCCAGACACAAGCAGAAGCAGAAGCAGCAGAAGCAGCAGCAGCACCACCTTTTGTTTTTTGGCTGCAGCAGCAGCAAGGCCCACAGGGCTGGCTAGCTGGCTAGCCAGCAAGCAGGTAGCAATGAAAGTAGGAATCTTTCTTTTTAACCCTGTAAGGGGGTGGTGCACTGTACCCGAAGATACTGCCATATCGGGTCAATGCATAGGGCGACGGAAGCAAGCTTCGAAATCGGCCCCCGTTCTCAAAAATCCATTTAATATATGGTCCCCAGATAGGGGACGTATCAGATATTAAACTGATAAGAACAGATACTACACTTGATCTTAGCCAAAAGGCCGAGAAGCGATAACCGTGAAAGGGGCGGGCCCAACAAGGTCCCCTTCATGGGCACTATCACTGCTTGCTGTCAGGGAGGCTGCCAGACAATTTTCCATGCACACTCTGGGCTGGGGGGCAGTCAACCACCAGTACACACAGCAGAACCTAAACCCATACCATTATTGCTAAGCAGCAAGACAGGGGCCCATTGCACTCCCACGGGGCCTTTTTAAATGCAATCCATAACCCGGATTTGCCAGGAACCCTTCTTACTCCTCCTACTTGCATGTGACACTGGGCTTAGGATCTGCATAGGAAACACACACACAAGCACACACCTACCTTTGTTGCCTGCAGATGCCTCCTTGGCTGTCCCCAAACGGTATCAAACCAACACCCACGGGAAGCTGTAAGCATAGAGGACATGCCTGCACCCCATTGGACTTACCTGTGTGGGTTAAATCCGGGTTATTTGACAACCTATGGCGGTGATGGTTCTGCTCAGGCAGAGCAGTGCTGATGCTCCTCATAAAGCTGTCGCTGCTGTGAAGGTTCTAGGTGACATCACAAATCCCTATGGTTACATACACAACAAAGCTGGGTTGTTGTTGTTTACACTCTGCAAGGCCTGTGGAAGTGAGTGACATCATAGCACTGTAGTTCTGAGGGTTCAAGATGGATGCAACAATCTCCTGTTGCTTCTATGAAGGCCGTAATAGACGACATCACCAAACAGCTCCATAGTCACATACACAGCAAAGGAGAGATGTTGTTTACACCTAGTGATGTCAGTGGTATTGAGTGACATCACAGCACAGTGCTAAGGCTCCTGGGCCTGGACACAGCAGCGGCTGCAATATCTCAACGGAGAATACGTTTATATCTATGTGTGTGTGTGCGCATATATATATATATATATATATATATATATATATATATATATATATATTTATATATTTCTCCGCCGAAATCACTTTTAAACCCATTTCCACCTTTTTTTCCCTTCTCTTCCTCTTACTTTTTTTTCACGTTTTTTTACGTTTTTCTCCTTTTCGCCTCTTTTCTGGGCGTATTATTCTTCTTTTTCTTCTTTTTTTTCGTCTAATGCATACCCCATCAGTGCAGCAATGCTTATTCAATACCGCCAGCAGATGGAGACACTGGGGGATCATTTTCTAAGGATTTATACTGATTTTTCCTGTCTGAATTTGTCGCACAGAAAGTTGCAGGCCAAATATGTGTGACATTTCTGCGACTTTAGCTTCTAGAGCATTTTTACAACATTATACATAGGTGCTGAATACATAAAAAGCGACTGTTCAGCGACAGACAAGTCGCATCGGCTGAAAGTAGGCCAGAATGTCAGTCCATGTTGGAGCAGGTTTAGATACAGTCTAAAGCATAGATCTCAAAGTCTGTGCACAGAATTTAGCAAGGGCCTCGCACCTTCTGATGCATCAGGTAGGTGCACAATAGCATAGCCTAACCCTCTGTACTTTGGTCTATATTGATGCGGGACATAGACAGCCAGCTGATGACCAATCCATTAGTGCAATGGATGGCTGGAAGCATTTGTCTTTGCCTTTGCAATACCACAGAAGCAATGCATGGTCAATGTACAGCAATGACACACCTGTGTGAACAGCCAGGAGACCCCCCCCCCCCCCCCATGTTATGTTACATAGTTACATAGTTAGTACGGTCGAAAAAAGACATATGTCCATCAAGTTCAACCAGGGAATTAAGGGGTAGGGGTGTGGCGCGATATTGGGGAAGGGATGAGATTTTATATTTCTTCATAAGCATTAATCTTATTTTGTCAATTAGGAACATTCAGCACCCACCCGCTATCAAGGCAGCTGCCTATCATGTCATGCCCTACCTGCACAGGTGTGCTGGCTACTCAAATGATCCAATTAAGGAGGCCATTTAGTCAGCAGCAGCAGAAGTCCTGTGCCTGGACGCTCCAACAGGGGCCAGACACAAGCAGAAGCAGAAGAAGCAGCAGCAGCACCACCACCTTTTGTTTTTTGGCTGCAGCAGCAGCAAGGCCCACAGGGCTGGCTAGCTGGCTAGCCAGCAAGCAGGTAGCAATGAAAGTAGGAATCTTTCTTTTTAACCCTGTAAGGGGGTGGTGCACTGTACCCGAAGATACTGCCATATCGGGTCAATGCATAGGGCGACGGAAGCAAGCTTCGAAATCGGCCCCCGTTCTCAAAAATCCATTTAATATATGGTCCCCAGATAGGGGACGTATCAGATATTAAACTGATAAGAACAGATACTACACTTGATCTTAGCCAAAAGGCCGAGAAGCGATAACCGTGAAAGGGGCGGGCCCAACAAGGTCCCCTTCATGGGCACTATCACTGCTTGCTGTCAGGGAGGCTGCCAGACAATTTTCCATGCACACTCTGGGCTGGGGGGCAGTCAACCACCAGTACACACAGCAGAACCTAAACCCATACCATTATTGCTAAGCAGCAAGACAGGGGCCCATTGCACTCCCACGGGGCCTTTTTAAATGCAATCCATAACCCGGATTTGCCAGGAACCCTTCTTACTCCTCCTACTTGCATGTGACACTGGGCTTAGGATCTGCATAGGAAACACACACACAAGCACACACCTACCTTTGTTGCCTGCAGATGCCTCCTTGGCTGTCCCCAAACGGTATCAAACCAACACCCACGGGAAGCTGTAAGCATAGAGGACATGCCTGCACCCCATTGGACTTACCTGTGTGGGTTAAATCCGGGTTATTTGACAACCTATGGCGGTGATGGTTCTGCTCAGGCAGAGCAGTGCTGATGCTCCTCATAAAGCTGTCGCTGCTGTGAAGGTTCTAGGTGACATCACAAATCCCTATGGTTACATACACAACAAAGCTGGGTTGTTGTTGTTTACACTCTGCAAGGCCTGTGGAAGTGAGTGACATCATAGCACTGTAGTTCTGAGGGTTCAAGATGGATGCAACAATCTCCTGTTGCTTCTATGAAGGCCGTAATAGACGACATCACCAAACAGCTCCATAGTCACATACACAGCAAAGGAGAGATGTTGTTTACACCTAGTGATGTCAGTGGTATTGAGTGACATCACAGCACAGTGCTAAGGCTCCTGGGCCTGGACACAGCAGCGGCTGCAATATCTCAACGGAGAATACGTTTATATCTATGTGTGTGTGTGCGCATATATATATATATATATATATATATATATATATATATTTCTCCGCCGAAATCACTTTTAAACCCATTTCCACCTTTTTTTCCCTTCTCTTCCTCTTACTTTTTTTTCACGTTTTTTTACGTTTTTCTCCTTTTCGCCTCTTTTCTGGGAGTATTATTCTTCTTTTTCTTCTTTTTTTTCGTCTAATGCATACCCCATCAGTGCAGCAATGCTTATTCAATACCGCCAGCAGATGGAGACACTGGGGGATCATTTTCTAAGGATTTATACTGATTTTTCCTGTCTGAATTTGTCGCACAGAAAGTTGCAGGCCAAATATGTGTGACATTTCTGCGACTTTAGCTTCTAGAGCATTTTTACAACATTATACATAGGTGCTGAATACATAAAAAGCGACTGTTCAGCGACAGACAAGTCGCATCGGCTGAAAGTAGGCCAGAATGTCAGTCCATGTTGGAGCAGGTTTAGATACAGTCTAAAGCATAGATCTCAAAGTCTGTGCACAGAATTTAGCAAGGGCCTCGCACCTTCTGATGCATCAGGTAGGTGCACAATAGCATAGCCTAACCCTCTGTACTTTGGTCTATATTGATGCGGGACATAGACAGCCAGCTGATGACCAATCCATTAGTGCAATGGATGGCTGGAAGCATTTGTCTTTGCCTTTGCAATACCACAGAAGCAATGCATGGTCAATGTACAGCAATGACACACCTGTGTGAACAGCCAGGAGACCCCCCCCCCCCCCATGTTATGTTACATAGTTACATAGTTAGTACGGTCGAAAAAAGACATATGTCCATCAAGTTCAACCAGGGAATTAAGGGGTAGGGGTGTGGCGCGATATTGGGGAAGGGATGAGATTTTATATTTCTTCATAAGCATTAATCTTATTTTGTCAATTAGGAACATTCAGCACCCACCCGCTATCAAGGCAGCTGCCTATCATGTCATGCCCTACCTGCACAGGTGTGCTGGCTACTCAAATGATCCAATTAAGGAGGCCATTTAGTCAGCAGCAGCAGAAGTCCTGTGCCTGGACGCTCCAACAGGGGCCAGACACAAGCAGAAGCAGAAGCAGCAGAAGCAGCAGCAGCACCACCTTTTGTTTTTTGGCTGCAGCAGCAGCAAGGCCCACAGGGCTGGCTAGCTGGCTAGCCAGCAAGCAGGTAGCAATGAAAGTAGGAATCTTTCTTTTTAACCCTGTAAGGGGGTGGTGCACTGTACCCGAAGATACTGCCATATCGGGTCAATGCATAGGGCGACGGAAGCAAGCTTCGAAATCGGCCCCCGTTCTCAAAAATCCATTTAATATATGGTCCCCAGATAGGGGACGTATCAGATATTAAACTGATAAGAACAGATACTACACTTGATCTTAGCCAAAAGGCCGAGAAGCGATAACCGTGAAAGGGGCGGGCCCAACAAGGTCCCCTTCATGGGCACTATCACTGCTTGCTGTCAGGGAGGCTGCCAGACAATTTTCCATGCACACTCTGGGCTGGGGGGCAGTCAACCACCAGTACACACAGCAGAACCTAAACCCATACCATTATTGCTAAGCAGCAAGACAGGGGCCCATTGCACTCCCACGGGGCCTTTTTAAATGCAATCCATAACCCGGATTTGCCAGGAACCCTTCTTACTCCTCCTACTTGCATGTGACACTGGGCTTAGGATCTGCATAGGAAACACACACACAAGCACACACCTACCTTTGTTGCCTGCAGATGCCTCCTTGGCTGTCCCCAAACGGTATCAAACCAACACCCACGGGAAGCTGTAAGCATAGAGGACATGCCTGCACCCCATTGGACTTACCTGTGTGGGTTAAATCCGGGTTATTTGACAACCTATGGCGGTGATGGTTCTGCTCAGGCAGAGCAGTGCTGATGCTCCTCATAAAGCTGTCGCTGCTGTGAAGGTTCTAGGTGACATCACAAATCCCTATGGTTACATACACAACAAAGCTGGGTTGTTGTTGTTTACACTCTGCAAGGCCTGTGGAAGTGAGTGACATCATAGCACTGTAGTTCTGAGGGTTCAAGATGGATGCAACAATCTCCTGTTGCTTCTATGAAGGCCGTAATAGACGACATCACCAAACAGCTCCATAGTCACATACACAGCAAAGGAGAGATGTTGTTTACACCTAGTGATGTCAGTGGTATTGAGTGACATCACAGCACAGTGCTAAGGCTCCTGGGCCTGGACACAGCAGCGGCTGCAATATCTCAACGGAGAATACGTTTATATCTATGTGTGTGTGTGCGCATATATATATATATATATATATATATATATATATATATTTCTCCGCCGAAATCACTTTTAAACCCATTTCCACCTTTTTTTCCCTTCTCTTCCTCTTACTTTTTTTTCACGTTTTTTTACGTTTTTCTCCTTTTCGCCTCTTTTCTGGGCGTATTATTCTTCTTTTTCTTCTTTTTTTTCGTCTAATGCATACCCCATCAGTGCAGCAATGCTTATTCAATACCGCCAGCAGATGGAGACACTGGGGGATAATTTTCTAAGGATTTATACTGATTTTTCCTGTCTGAATTTGTCGCACAGAAAGTTGCAGGCCAAATATGTGTGACATTTCTGCGACTTTAGCTTCTAGAGCATTTTTACAACATTATACATAGGTGCTGAATACATAAAAAGCGACTGTTCAGCGACAGACAAGTCGCATCGGCTGAAAGTAGGCCAGAATGTCAGTCCATGTTGGAGCAGGTTTAGATACAGTCTAAAGCATAGATCTCAAAGTCTGTGCACAGAATTTAGCAAGGGCCTCGCACCTTCTGATGCATCAGGTAGGTGCACAATAGCATAGCCTAACCCTCTGTACTTTGGTCTATATTGATGCGGGACATAGACAGCCAGCTGATGACCAATCCATTAGTGCAATGGATGGCTGGAAGCATTTGTCTTTGCCTTTGCAATACCACAGAAGCAATGCATGGTCAATGTACAGCAATGACACACCTGTGTGAACAGCCAGGAGACCCCCCCCCCCCCCCCCCATGTTATGTTACATAGTTACATAGTTAGTACGGTCGAAAAAAGACATATGTCCATCAAGTTCAACCAGGGAATTAAGGGGTAGGGGTGTGGCGCGATATTGGGGAAGGGATGAGATTTTATATTTCTTCATAAGCATTAATCTTATTTTGTCAATTAGGAACATTCAGCACCCACCCGCTATCAAGGCAGCTGCCTATCATGTCATGCCCTACCTGCACAGGTGTGCTGGCTACTCAAATGATCCAATTAAGGAGGCCATTTAGTCAGCAGCAGCAGAAGTCCTGTGCCTGGACGCTCCAACAGGGGCCAGACACAAGCAGAAGCAGAAGCAGCAGAAGCAGCAGCAGCAGCACCACCTTTTGTTTTTTGGCTGCAGCAGCAGCAAGGCCCACAGGGCTGGCTAGCTGGCTAGCCAGCAAGCAGGTAGCAATGAAAGTAGGAATCTTTCTTTTTAACCCTGTAAGGGGGTGGTGCACTGTACCCGAAGATACTGCCATATCGGGTCAATGCATAGGGCGACGGAAGCAAGCTTCGAAATCGGCCCCCGTTCTCAAAAATCCATTTAATATATGGTCCCCAGATAGGGGACGTATCAGATATTAAACTGATAAGAACAGATACTACACTTGATCTTAGCCAAAAGGCCGAGAAGCGATAACCGTGAAAGGGGCGGGCCCAACAAGGTCCCCTTCATGGGCACTATCACTGCTTGCTGTCAGGGAGGCTGCCAGACAATTTTCCATGCACACTCTGGGCTGGGGGGCAGTCAACCACCAGTACACACAGCAGAACCTAAACCCATACCATTATTGCTAAGCAGCAAGACAGGGGCCCATTGCACTCCCACGGGGCCTTTTTAAATGCAATCCATAACCCGGATTTGCCAGGAACCCTTCTTACTCCTCCTACTTGCATGTGACACTGGGCTTAGGATCTGCATAGGAAACACACACACAAGCACACACCTACCTTTGTTGCCTGCAGATGCCTCCTTGGCTGTCCCCAAACGGTATCAAACCAACACCCACGGGAAGCTGTAAGCATAGAGGACATGCCTGCACCCCATTGGACTTACCTGTGTGGGTTAAATCCGGGTTATTTGACAACCTATGGCGGTGATGGTTCTGCTCAGGCAGAGCAGTGCTGATGCTCCTCATAAAGCTGTCGCTGCTGTGAAGGTTCTAGGTGACATCACAAATCCCTATGGTTACATACACAACAAAGCTGGGTTGTTGTTGTTTACACTCTGCAAGGCCTGTGGAAGTGAGTGACATCATAGCACTGTAGTTCTGAGGGTTCAAGATGGATGCAACAATCTCCTGTTGCTTCTATGAAGGCCGTAATAGACGACATCACCAAACAGCTCCATAGTCACATACACAGCAAAGGAGAGATGTTGTTTACACCTAGTGATGTCAGTGGTATTGAGTGACATCACAGCACAGTGCTAAGGCTCCTGGGCCTGGACACAGCAGCGGCTGCAATATCTCAACGGAGAATACGTTTATATCTATGTGTGTGTGTGCGCATATATATATATATATATATATATATATATATATATATATATATATTTCTCCGCCGAAATCACTTTTAAACCCATTTCCACCTTTTTTTCCCTTCTCTTCCTCTTACTTTTTTTTCACGTTTTTTTACGTTTTTCTCCTTTTCGCCTCTTTTCTGGGCGTATTATTCTTCTTTTTCTTCTTTTTTTTCGTCTAATGCATACCCCATCAGTGCAGCAATGCTTATTCAATACCGCCAGCAGATGGAGACACTGGGGGATAATTTTCTAAGGATTTATACTGATTTTTCCTGTCTGAATTTGTCGCACAGAAAGTTGCAGGCCAAATATGTGTGACATTTCTGCGACTTTAGCTTCTAGAGCATTTTTACAACATTATACATAGGTGCTGAATACATAAAAAGCGACTGTTCAGCGACAGACAAGTCGCATCGGCTGAAAGTAGGCCAGAATGTCAGTCCATGTTGGAGCAGGTTTAGATACAGTCTAAAGCATAGATCTCAAAGTCTGTGCACAGAATTTAGCAAGGGCCTCGCACCTTCTGATGCATCAGGTAGGTGCACAATAGCATAGCCTAACCCTCTGTACTTTGGTCTATATTGATGCGGGACATAGACAGCCAGCTGATGACCAATCCATTAGTGCAATGGATGGCTGGAAGCATTTGTCTTTGCCTTTGCAATACCACAGAAGCAATGCATGGTCAATGTACAGCAATGACACACCTGTGTGAACAGCCAGGAGACCCCCCCCCCCCCATGTTATGTTACATAGTTACATAGTTAGTACGGTCGAAAAAAGACATATGTCCATCAAGTTCAACCAGGGAATTAAGGGGTAGGGGTGTGGCGCGATATTGGGGAAGGGATGAGATTTTATATTTCTTCATAAGCATTAATCTTATTTTGTCAATTAGGAACATTCAGCACCCACCCGCTATCAAGGCAGCTGCCTATCATGTCATGCCCTACCTGCACAGGTGTGCTGGCTACTCAAATGATCCAATTAAGGAGGCCATTTAGTCAGCAGCAGCAGAAGTCCTGTGCCTGGACGCTCCAACAGGGGCCAGACACAAGCAGAAGCAGAAGCAGCAGAAGCAGCAGCAGCACCACCTTTTGTTTTTTGGCTGCAGCAGCAGCAAGGCCCACAGGGCTGGCTAGCTGGCTAGCCAGCAAGCAGGTAGCAATGAAAGTAGGAATCTTTCTTTTTAACCCTGTAAGGGGGTGGTGCACTGTACCCGAAGATACTGCCATATCGGGTCAATGCATAGGGCGACGGAAGCAAGCTTCGAAATCGGCCCCCGTTCTCAAAAATCCATTTAATATATGGTCCCCAGATAGGGGACGTATCAGATATTAAACTGATAAGAACAGATACTACACTTGATCTTAGCCAAAAGGCCGAGAAGCGATAACCGTGAAAGGGGCGGGCCCAACAAGGTCCCCTTCATGGGCACTATCACTGCTTGCTGTCAGGGAGGCTGCCAGACAATTTTCCATGCACACTCTGGGCTGGGGGGCAGTCAACCACCAGTACACACAGCAGAACCTAAACCCATACCATTATTGCTAAGCAGCAAGACAGGGGCCCATTGCACTCCCACGGGGCCTTTTTAAATGCAATCCATAACCCGGATTTGCCAGGAACCCTTCTTACTCCTCCTACTTGCATGTGACACTGGGCTTAGGATCTGCATAGGAAACACACACACAAGCACACACCTACCTTTGTTGCCTGCAGATGCCTCCTTGGCTGTCCCCAAACGGTATCAAACCAACACCCACGGGAAGCTGTAAGCATAGAGGACATGCCTGCACCCCATTGGACTTACCTGTGTGGGTTAAATCCGGGTTATTTGACAACCTATGGCGGTGATGGTTCTGCTCAGGCAGAGCAGTGCTGATGCTCCTCATAAAGCTGTCGCTGCTGTGAAGGTTCTAGGTGACATCACAAATCCCTATGGTTACATACACAACAAAGCTGGGTTGTTGTTGTTTACACTCTGCAAGGCCTGTGGAAGTGAGTGACATCATAGCACTGTAGTTCTGAGGGTTCAAGATGGATGCAACAATCTCCTGTTGCTTCTATGAAGGCCGTAATAGACGACATCACCAAACAGCTCCATAGTCACATACACAGCAAAGGAGAGATGTTGTTTACACCTAGTGATGTCAGTGGTATTGAGTGACATCACAGCACAGTGCTAAGGCTCCTGGGCCTGGACACAGCAGCGGCTGCAATATCTCAACGGAGAATACGTTTATATCTATGTGTGTGTGTGCGCATATATATATATATATATATATATATATATATATATATATATTTCTCCGCCGAAATCACTTTTAAACCCATTTCCACCTTTTTTTCCCTTCTCTTCCTCTTACTTTTTTTTCACGTTTTTTTACGTTTTTCTCCTTTTCGCCTCTTTTCTGGGCGTATTATTCTTCTTTTTCTTCTTTTTTTTCGTCTAATGCATACCCCATCAGTGCAGCAATGCTTATTCAATACCGCCAGCAGATGGAGACACTGGGGGATCATTTTCTAAGGATTTATACTGATTTTTCCTGTCTGAATTTGTCGCACAGAAAGTTGCAGGCCAAATATGTGTGACATTTCTGCGACTTTAGCTTCTAGAGCATTTTTACAACATTATACATAGGTGCTGAATACATAAAAAGCGACTGTTCAGCGACAGACAAGTCGCATCGGCTGAAAGTAGGCCAGAATGTCAGTCCATGTTGGAGCAGGTTTAGATACAGTCTAAAGCATAGATCTCAAAGTCTGTGCACAGAATTTAGCAAGGGCCTCGCACCTTCTGATGCATCAGGTAGGTGCACAATAGCATAGCCTAACCCTCTGTACTTTGGTCTATATTGATGCGGGACATAGACAGCCAGCTGATGACCAATCCATTAGTGCAATGGATGGCTGGAAGCATTTGTCTTTGCCTTTGCAATACCACAGAAGCAATGCATGGTCAATGTACAGCAATGACACACCTGTGTGAACAGCCAGGAGACCCCCCCCCCCCCCATGTTATGTTACATAGTTACATAGTTAGTACGGTCGAAAAAAGACATATGTCCATCAAGTTCAACCAGGGAATTAAGGGGTAGGGGTGTGGCGCGATATTGGGGAAGGGATGAGATTTTATATTTCTTCATAAGCATTAATCTTATTTTGTCAATTAGGAACATTCAGCACCCACCCGCTATCAAGGCAGCTGCCTATCATGTCATGCCCTACCTGCACAGGTGTGCTGGCTACTCAAATGATCCAATTAAGGAGGCCATTTAGTCAGCAGCAGCAGAAGTCCTGTGCCTGGACGCTCCAACAGGGGCCAGACACAAGCAGAAGCAGAAGCAGCAGAAGCAGCAGCAGCACCACCTTTTGTTTTTTGGCTGCAGCAGCAGCAAGGCCCACAGGGCTGGCTAGCTGGCTAGCCAGCAAGCAGGTAGCAATGAAAGTAGGAATCTTTCTTTTTAACCCTGTAAGGGGGTGGTGCACTGTACCCGAAGATACTGCCATATCGGGTCAATGCATAGGGCGACGGAAGCAAGCTTCGAAATCGGCCCCCGTTCTCAAAAATCCATTTAATATATGGTCCCCAGATAGGGGACGTATCAGATATTAAACTGATAAGAACAGATACTACACTTGATCTTAGCCAAAAGGCCGAGAAGCGATAACCGTGAAAGGGGCGGGCCCAACAAGGTCCCCTTCATGGGCACTATCACTGCTTGCTGTCAGGGAGGCTGCCAGACAATTTTCCATGCACACTCTGGGCTGGGGGGCAGTCAACCACCAGTACACACAGCAGAACCTAAACCCATACCATTATTGCTAAGCAGCAAGACAGGGGCCCATTGCACTCCCATGGGGCCTTTTTAAATGCAATCCATAACCCGGATTTGCCAGGAACCCTTCTTACTCCTCCTACTTGCATGTGACACTGGGCTTAGGATCTGCATAGGAAACACACACACAAGCACACACCTACCTTTGTTGCCTGCAGATGCCTCCTTGGCTGTCCCCAAACGGTATCAAACCAACACCCACGGGAAGCTGTAAGCATAGAGGACATGCCTGCACCCCATTGGACTTACCTGTGTGGGTTAAATCCGGGTTATTTGACAACCTATGGCGGTGATGGTTCTGCTCAGGCAGAGCAGTGCTGATGCTCCTCATAAAGCTGTCGCTGCTGTGAAGGTTCTAGGTGACATCACAAATCCCTATGGTTACATACACAACAAAGCTGGGTTGTTGTTGTTTACACTCTGCAAGGCCTGTGGAAGTGAGTGACATCATAGCACTGTAGTTCTGAGGGTTCAAGATGGATGCAACAATCTCCTGTTGCTTCTATGAAGGCCGTAATAGACGACATCACCAAACAGCTCCATAGTCACATACACAGCAAAGGAGAGATGTTGTTTACACCTAGTGATGTCAGTGGTATTGAGTGACATCACAGCACAGTGCTAAGGCTCCTGGGCCTGGACACAGCAGCGGCTGCAATATCTCAACGGAGAATACGTTTATATCTATGTGTGTGTGTGCGCATATATATATATATATATATATATATATATATATATATATATATATTTCTCCGCCGAAATCACTTTTAAACCCATTTCCACCTTTTTTTCCCTTCTCTTCCTCTTACTTTTTTTTCACGTTTTTTTACGTTTTTCTCCTTTTCGCCTCTTTTCTGGGCGTATTATTCTTCTTTTTCTTCTTTTTTTTCGTCTAATGCATACCCCATCAGTGCAGCAATGCTTATTCAATACCGCCAGCAGATGGAGACACTGGGGGATCATTTTCTAAGGATTTATACTGATTTTTCCTGTCTGAATTTGTCGCACAGAAAGTTGCAGGCCAAATATGTGTGACATTTCTGCGACTTTAGCTTCTAGAGCATTTTTACAACATTATACATAGGTGCTGAATACATAAAAAGCGACTGTTCAGCGACAGACAAGTCGCATCGGCTGAAAGTAGGCCAGAATGTCAGTCCATGTTGGAGCAGGTTTAGATACAGTCTAAAGCATAGATCTCAAAGTCTGTGCACAGAATTTAGCAAGGGCCTCGCACCTTCTGATGCATCAGGTAGGTGCACAATAGCATAGCCTAACCCTCTGTACTTTGGTCTATATTGATGCGGGACATAGACAGCCAGCTGATGACCAATCCATTAGTGCAATGGATGGCTGGAAGCATTTGTCTTTGCCTTTGCAATACCACAGAAGCAATGCATGGTCAATGTACAGCAATGACACACCTGTGTGAACAGCCAGGAGACCCCCCCCCCCCCATGTTATGTTACATAGTTACATAGTTAGTACGGTCGAAAAAAGACATATGTCCATCAAGTTCAACCAGGGAATTAAGGGGTAGGGGTGTGGCGCGATATTGGGGAAGGGATGAGATTTTATATTTCTTCATAAGCATTAATCTTATTTTGTCAATTAGGAACATTCAGCACCCACCCGCTATCAAGGCAGCTGCCTATCATGTCATGCCCTACCTGCACAGGTGTGCTGGCTACTCAAATGATCCAATTAAGGAGGCCATTTAGTCAGCAGCAGCAGAAGTCCTGTGCCTGGACGCTCCAACAGGGGCCAGACACAAGCAGAAGCAGAAGCAGCAGAAGCACCACCTTTTGTTTTTTGGCTGCAGCAGCAGCAAGGCCCACAGGGCTGGCTAGCTGGCTAGCCAGCAAGCAGGTAGCAATGAAAGTAGGAATCTTTCTTTTTAACCCTGTAAGGGGGTGGTGCACTGTACCCGAAGATACTGCCATATCGGGTCAATGCATAGGGCGACGGAAGCAAGCTTCGAAATCGGCCCCCGTTCTCAAAAATCCATTTAATATATGGTCCCCAGATAGGGGACGTATCAGATATTAAACTGATAAGAACAGATACTACACTTGATCTTAGCCAAAAGGCCGAGAAGCGATAACCGTGAAAGGGGCGGGCCCAACAAGGTCCCCTTCATGGGCACTATCACTGCTTGCTGTCAGGGAGGCTGCCAGACAATTTTCCATGCACACTCTGGGCTGGGGGGCAGTCAACCACCAGTACACACAGCAGAACCTAAACCCATACCATTATTGCTAAGCAGCAAGACAGGGGCCCATTGCACTCCCACGGGGCCTTTTTAAATGCAATCCATAACCCGGATTTGCCAGGAACCCTTCTTACTCCTCCTACTTGCATGTGACACTGGGCTTAGGATCTGCATAGGAAACACACACACAAGCACACACCTACCTTTGTTGCCTGCAGATGCCTCCTTGGCTGTCCCCAAACGGTATCAAACCAACACCCACGGGAAGCTGTAAGCATAGAGGACATGCCTGCACCCCATTGGACTTACCTGTGTGGGTTAAATCCGGGTTATTTGACAACCTATGGCGGTGATGGTTCTGCTCAGGCAGAGCAGTGCTGATGCTCCTCATAAAGCTGTCGCTGCTGTGAAGGTTCTAGGTGACATCACAAATCCCTATGGTTACATACACAACAAAGCTGGGTTGTTGTTGTTTACACTCTGCAAGGCCTGTGGAAGTGAGTGACATCATAGCACTGTAGTTCTGAGGGTTCAAGATGGATGCAACAATCTCCTGTTGCTTCTATGAAGGCCGTAATAGACGACATCACCAAACAGCTCCATAGTCACATACACAGCAAAGGAGAGATGTTGTTTACACCTAGTGATGTCAGTGGTATTGAGTGACATCACAGCACAGTGCTAAGGCTCCTGGGCCTGGACACAGCAGCGGCTGCAATATCTCAACGGAGAATACGTTTATATCTATGTGTGTGTGTGCGCATATATATATATATATATATATATATATATATATATTTCTCCGCCGAAATCACTTTTAAACCCATTTCCACCTTTTTTTCCCTTCTCTTCCTCTTACTTTTTTTTCACGTTTTTTTACGTTTTTCTCCTTTTCGCCTCTTTTCTGGGCGTATTATTCTTCTTTTTCTTCTTTTTTTTCGTCTAATGCATACCCCATCAGTGCAGCAATGCTTATTCAATACCGCCAGCAGATGGAGACACTGGGGGATCATTTTCTAAGGATTTATACTGATTTTTCCTGTCTGAATTTGTCGCACAGAAAGTTGCAGGCCAAATATGTGTGACATTTCTGCGACTTTAGCTTCTAGAGCATTTTTACAACATTATACATAGGTGCTGAATACATAAAAAGCGACTGTTCAGCGACAGACAAGTCGCATCGGCTGAAAGTAGGCCAGAATGTCAGTCCATGTTGGAGCAGGTTTAGATACAGTCTAAAGCATAGATCTCAAAGTCTGTGCACAGAATTTAGCAAGGGCCTCGCACCTTCTGATGCATCAGGTAGGTGCACAATAGCATAGCCTAACCCTCTGTACTTTGGTCTATATTGATGCGGGACATAGACAGCCAGCTGATGACCAATCCATTAGTGCAATGGATGGCTGGAAGCATTTGTCTTTGCCTTTGCAATACCACAGAAGCAATGCATGGTCAATGTACAGCAATGACACACCTGTGTGAACAGCCAGGAGACCCCCCCCATGTTATGTTACATAGTTACATAGTTAGTACGGTCGAAAAAAGACATATGTCCATCAAGTTCAACCAGGGAATTAAGGGGTAGGGGTGTGGCGCGATATTGGGGAAGGGATGAGATTTTATATTTCTTCATAAGCATTAATCTTATTTTGTCAATTAGGAACATTCAGCACCCACCCGCTATCAAGGCAGCTGCCTATCATGTCATGCCCTACCTGCACAGGTGTGCTGGCTACTCAAATGATCCAATTAAGGAGGCCATTTAGTCAGCAGCAGCAGAAGTCCTGTGCCTGGACGCTCCAACAGGGGCCAGACACAAGCAGAAGCAGAAGCAGCAGAAGCAGCAGCAGCACCACCTTTTGTTTTTTGGCTGCAGCAGCAGCAAGGCCCACAGGGCTGGCTAGCTGGCTAGCCAGCAAGCAGGTAGCAATGAAAGTAGGAATCTTTCTTTTTAACCCTGTAAGGGGGTGGTGCACTGTACCCGAAGATACTGCCATATCGGGTCAATGCATAGGGCGACGGAAGCAAGCTTCGAAATCGGCCCCCGTTCTCAAAAATCCATTTAATATATGGTCCCCAGATAGGGGACGTATCAGATATTAAACTGATAAGAACAGATACTACACTTGATCTTAGCCAAAAGGCCGAGAAGCGATAACCGTGAAAGGGGCGGGCCCAACAAGGTCCCCTTCATGGGCACTATCACTGCTTGCTGTCAGGGAGGCTGCCAGACAATTTTCCATGCACACTCTGGGCTGGGGGGCAGTCAACCACCAGTACACACAGCAGAACCTAAACCCATACCATTATTGCTAAGCAGCAAGACAGGGGCCCATTGCACTCCCACGGGGCCTTTTTAAATGCAATCCATAACCCGGATTTGCCAGGAACCCTTCTTACTCCTCCTACTTGCATGTGACACTGGGCTTAGGATCTGCATAGGAAACACACACACAAGCACACACCTACCTTTGTTGCCTGCAGATGCCTCCTTGGCTGTCCCCAAACGGTATCAAACCAACACCCACGGGAAGCTGTAAGCATAGAGGACATGCCTGCACCCCATTGGACTTACCTGTGTGGGTTAAATCCGGGTTATTTGACAACCTATGGCGGTGATGGTTCTGCTCAGGCAGAGCAGTGCTGATGCTCCTCATAAAGCTGTCGCTGCTGTGAAGGTTCTAGGTGACATCACAAATCCCTATGGTTACATACACAACAAAGCTGGGTTGTTGTTGTTTACACTCTGCAAGGCCTGTGGAAGTGAGTGACATCATAGCACTGTAGTTCTGAGGGTTCAAGATGGATGCAACAATCTCCTGTTGCTTCTATGAAGGCCGTAATAGACGACATCACCAAACAGCTCCATAGTCACATACACAGCAAAGGAGAGATGTTGTTTACACCTAGTGATGTCAGTGGTATTGAGTGACATCACAGCACAGTGCTAAGGCTCCTGGGCCTGGACACAGCAGCGGCTGCAATATCTCAACGGAGAATACGTTTATATCTATGTGTGTGTGTGCGCATATATATATATATATATATATATATATATATATATATATATATATATATTTCTCCGCCGAAATCACTTTTAAACCCATTTCCACCTTTTTTTCCCTTCTCTTCCTCTTACTTTTTTTTCACGTTTTTTTACGTTTTTCTCCTTTTCGCCTCTTTTCTGGGCGTATTATTCTTCTTTTTCTTCTTTTTTTTCGTCTAATGCATACCCCATCAGTGCAGCAATGCTTATTCAATACCGCCAGCAGATGGAGACACTGGGGGATCATTTTCTAAGGATTTATACTGATTTTTCCTGTCTGAATTTGTCGCACAGAAAGTTGCAGGCCAAATATGTGTGACATTTCTGCGACTTTAGCTTCTAGAGCATTTTTACAACATTATACATAGGTGCTGAATACATAAAAAGCGACTGTTCAGCGACAGACAAGTCGCATCGGCTGAAAGTAGGCCAGAATGTCAGTCCATGTTGGAGCAGGTTTAGATACAGTCTAAAGCATAGATCTCAAAGTCTGTGCACAGAATTTAGCAAGGGCCTCGCACCTTCTGATGCATCAGGTAGGTGCACAATAGCATAGCCTAACCCTCTGTACTTTGGTCTATATTGATGCGGGACATAGACAGCCAGCTGATGACCAATCCATTAGTGCAATGGATGGCTGGAAGCATTTGTCTTTGCCTTTGCAATACCACAGAAGCAATGCATGGTCAATGTACAGCAATGACACACCTGTGTGAACAGCCAGGAGACCCCCCCCCCCCCCCCCCCATGTTATGTTACATAGTTACATAGTTAGTACGGTCGAAAAAAGACATATGTCCATCAAGTTCAACCAGGGAATTAAGGGGTAGGGGTGTGGCGCGATATTGGGGAAGGGATGAGATTTTATATTTCTTCATAAGCATTAATCTTATTTTGTCAATTAGGAACATTCAGCACCCACCCGCTATCAAGGCAGCTGCCTATCATGTCATGCCCTACCTGCACAGGTGTGCTGGCTACTCAAATGATCCAATTAAGGAGGCCATTTAGTCAGCAGCAGCAGAAGTCCTGTGCCTGGACGCTCCAACAGGGGCCAGACACAAGCAGAAGCAGAAGCAGCAGAAGCAGCAGCAGCACCACCTTTTGTTTTTTGGCTGCAGCAGCAGCAAGGCCCACAGGGCTGGCTAGCTGGCTAGCCAGCAAGCAGGTAGCAATGAAAGTAGGAATCTTTCTTTTTAACCCTGTAAGGGGGTGGTGCACTGTACCCGAAGATACTGCCATATCGGGTCAATGCATAGGGCGACGGAAGCAAGCTTCGAAATCGGCCCCCGTTCTCAAAAATCCATTTAATATATGGTCCCCAGATAGGGGACGTATCAGATATTAAACTGATAAGAACAGATACTACACTTGATCTTAGCCAAAAGGCCGAGAAGCGATAACCGTGAAAGGGGCGGGCCCAACAAGGTCCCCTTCATGGGCACTATCACCGCTTGCTGTCAGGGAGGCTGCCAGACAATTTTCCATGCACACTCTGGGCTGGGGGGCAGTCAACCACCAGTACACACAGCAGAACCTAAACCCATACCATTATTGCTAAGCAGCAAGACAGGGGCCCATTGCACTCCCACGGGGCCTTTTTAAATGCAATCCATAACCCGGATTTGCCAGGAACCCTTCTTACTCCTCCTACTTGCATGTGACACTGGGCTTAGGATCTGCATAGGAAACACACACACAAGCACACACCTACCTTTGTTGCCTGCAGATGCCTCCTTGGCTGTCCCCAAATGGTATCAAACCAACACCCACGGGAAGCTGTAAGCATAGAGGACATGCCTGCACCCCATTGGACTTACCTGTGTGGGTTAAATCCGGGTTATTTGACAACCTATGGCGGTGATGGTTCTGCTCAGGCAGAGCAGTGCTGATGCTCCTCATAAAGCTGTCGCTGCTGTGAAGGTTCTAGGTGACATCACAAATCCCTATGGTTACATACACAACAAAGCTGGGTTGTTGTTGTTTACACTCTGCAAGGCCTGTGGAAGTGAGTGACATCATAGCACTGTAGTTCTGAGGGTTCAAGATGGATGCAACAATCTCCTGTTGCTTCTATGAAGGCCGTAATAGACGACATCACCAAACAGCTCCATAGTCACATACACAGCAAAGGAGAGATGTTGTTTACACCTAGTGATGTCAGTGGTATTGAGTGACATCACAGCACAGTGCTAAGGCTCCTGGGCCTGGACACAGCAGCGGCTGCAATATCTCAACGGAGAATACGTTTATATCTATGTGTGTGTGTGCGCATATATATATATATATATATATATATATATATATATATATATATATATTCTCCGCCGAAATCACTTTTAAACCCATTTCCACCTTTTTTTCCCTTCTCTTCCTCTTACTTTTTTTTCACGTTTTTTTACGTTTTTCTCCTTTTCGCCTCTTTTCTGGGCGTATTATTCTTCTTTTTCTTCTTTTTTTTCGTCTAATGCATACCCCATCAGTGCAGCAATGCTTATTCAATACCGCCAGCAGATGGAGACACTGGGGGATCATTTTCTAAGGATTTATACTGATTTTTCCTGTCTGAATTTGTCGCACAGAAAGTTGCAGGCCAAATATGTGTGACATTTCTGCGACTTTAGCTTCTAGAGCATTTTTACAACATTATACATAGGTGCTGAATACATAAAAAGCGACTGTTCAGCGACAGACAAGTCGCATCGGCTGAAAGTAGGCCAGAATGTCAGTCCATGTTGGAGCAGGTTTAGATACAGTCTAAAGCATAGATCTCAAAGTCTGTGCACAGAATTTAGCAAGGGCCTCGCACCTTCTGATGCATCAGGTAGGTGCACAATAGCATAGCCTAACCCTCTGTACTTTGGTCTATATTGATGCGGGACATAGACAGCCAGCTGATGACCAATCCATTAGTGCAATGGATGGCTGGAAGCATTTGTCTTTGCCTTTGCAATACCACAGAAGCAATGCATGGTCAATGTACAGCAATGACACACCTGTGTGAACAGCCAGGAGACCCCCCCCCCCCCCATGTTATGTTACATAGTTACATAGTTAGTACGGTCGAAAAAAGACATATGTCCATCAAGTTCAACCAGGGAATTAAGGGGTAGGGGTGTGGCGCGATATTGGGGAAGGGATGAGATTTTATATTTCTTCATAAGCATTAATCTTATTTTGTCAATTAGGAACATTCAGCACCCACCCGCTATCAAGGCAGCTGCCTATCATGTCATGCCCTACCTGCACAGGTGTGCTGGCTACTCAAATGATCCAATTAAGGAGGCCATTTAGTCAGCAGCAGCAGAAGTCCTGTGCCTGGACGCTCCAACAGGGGCCAGACACAAGCAGAAGCAGAAGCAGCAAAAGCAGCAGCAGCACCACCTTTTGTTTTTTGGCTGCAGCAGCAGCAAGGCCCACAGGGCTGGCTAGCTGGCTAGCCAGCAAGCAGGTAGCAATGAAAGTAGGAATCTTTCTTTTTAACCCTGTAAGGGGGTGGTGCACTGTACCCGAAGATACTGCCATATCGGGTCAATGCATAGGGCGACGGAAGCAAGCTTCGAAATCGGCCCCCGTTCTCAAAAATCCATTTAATATATGGTCCCCAGATAGGGGACGTATCAGATATTAAACTGATAAGAACAGATACTACACTTGATCTTAGCCAAAAGGCCGAGAAGCGATAACCGTGAAAGGGGCGGGCCCAACAAGGTCCCCTTCATGGGCACTATCACTGCTTGCTGTCAGGGAGGCTGCCAGACAATTTTCCATGCACACTCTGGGCTGGGGGGCAGTCAACCACCAGTACACACAGCAGAACCTAAACCCATACCATTATTGCTAAGCAGCAAGACAGGGGCCCATTGCACTCCCACGGGGCCTTTTTAAATGCAATCCATAACCCGGATTTGCCAGGAACCCTTCTTACTCCTCCTACTTGCATGTGACACTGGGCTTAGGATCTGCATAGGAAACACACACACAAGCACACACCTACCTTTGTTGCCTGCAGATGCCTCCTTGGCTGTCCCCAAACGGTATCAAACCAACACCCACGGGAAGCTGTAAGCATAGAGGACATGCCTGCACCCCATTGGACTTACCTGTGTGGGTTAAATCCGGGTTATTTGACAACCTATGGCGGTGATGGTTCTGCTCAGGCAGAGCAGTGCTGATGCTCCTCATAAAGCTGTCGCTGCTGTGAAGGTTCTAGGTGACATCACAAATCCCTATGGTTACATACACAACAAAGCTGGGTTGTTGTTGTTTACACTCTGCAAGGCCTGTGGAAGTGAGTGACATCATAGCACTGTAGTTCTGAGGGTTCAAGATGGATGCAACAATCTCCTGTTGCTTCTATGAAGGCCGTAATAGACGACATCACCAAACAGCTCCATAGTCACATACACAGCAAAGGAGAGATGTTGTTTACACCTAGTGATGTCAGTGGTATTGAGTGACATCACAGCACAGTGCTAAGGCTCCTGGGCCTGGACACAGCAGCGGCTGCAATATCTCAACGGAGAATACGTTTATATCTATGTGTGTGTGTGCGCATATATATATATATATATATATATATATATATATATATATATATTTCTCCGCCGAAATCACTTTTAAACCCATTTCCACCTTTTTTTCCCTTCTCTTCCTCTTACTTTTTTTTCACGTTTTTTTACGTTTTTCTCCTTTTCGCCTCTTTTCTGGGCGTATTATTCTTCTTTTTCTTCTTTTTTTTCGTCTAATGCATACCCCATCAGTGCAGCAATGCTTATTCAATACCGCCAGCAGATGGAGACACTGGGGGATCATTTTCTAAGGATTTATACTGATTTTTCCTGTCTGAATTTGTCGCACAGAAAGTTGCAGGCCAAATATGTGTGACATTTCTGCGACTTTAGCTTCTAGAGCATTTTTACAACATTATACATAGGTGCTGAATACATAAAAAGCGACTGTTCAGCGACAGACAAGTCGCATCGGCTGAAAGTAGGCCAGAATGTCAGTCCATGTTGGAGCAGGTTTAGATACAGTCTAAAGCATAGATCTCAAAGTCTGTGCACAGAATTTAGCAAGGGCCTCGCACCTTCTGATGCATCAGGTAGGTGCACAATAGCATAGCCTAACCCTCTGTACTTTGGTCTATATTGATGCGGGACATAGACAGCCAGCTGATGACCAATCCATTAGTGCAATGGATGGCTGGAAGCATTTGTCTTTGCCTTTGCAATACCACAGAAGCAATGCATGGTCAATGTACAGCAATGACACACCTGTGTGAACAGCCAGGAGACCCCCCCTCCCCCCCCCCCCCCCCATGTTATGTTACATAGTTACATAGTTAGTACGGTCGAAAAAAGACATATGTCCATCAAGTTCAACCAGGGAATTAAGGGGTAGGGGTGTGGCGCGATATTGGGGAAGGGATGAGATTTTATATTTCTTCATAAGCATTAATCTTATTTTGTCAATTAGGAACATTCAGCACCCACCCGCTATCAAGGCAGCTGCCTATCATGTCATGCCCTACCTGCACAGGTGTGCTGGCTACTCAAATGATCCAATTAAGGAGGCCATTTAGTCAGCAGCAGCAGAAGTCCTGTGCCTGGACGCTCCAACAGGGGCCAGACACAAGCAGAAGCAGAAGCAGCAGAAGCAGCAGCAGCACCACCTTTTGTTTTTTGGCTGCAGCAGCAGCAAGGCCCACAGGGCTGGCTAGCTGGCTAGCCAGCAAGCAGGTAGCAATGAAAGTAGGAATCTTTCTTTTTAACCCTGTAAGGGGGTGGTGCACTGTACCCGAAGATACTGCCATATCGGGTCAATGCATAGGGCGACGGAAGCAAGCTTCGAAATCGGCCCCCGTTCTCAAAAATCCATTTAATATATGGTCCCCAGATAGGGGACGTATCAGATATTAAACTGATAAGAACAGATACTACACTTGATCTTAGCCAAAAGGCCGAGAAGCGATAACCGTGAAAGGGGCGGGCCCAACAAGGTCCCCTTCATGGGCACTATCACTGCTTGCTGTCAGGGAGGCTGCCAGACAATTTTCCATGCACACTCTGGGCTGGGGGGCAGTCAACCACCAGTACACACAGCAGAACCTAAACCCATACCATTATTGCTAAGCAGCAAGACAGGGGCCCATTGCACTCCCACGGGGCCTTTTTAAATGCAATCCATAACCCGGATTTGCCAGGAACCCTTCTTACTCCTCCTACTTGCATGTGACACTGGGCTTAGGATCTGCATAGGAAACACACACACAAGCACACACCTACCTTTGTTGCCTGCAGATGCCTCCTTGGCTGTCCCCAAACGGTATCAAACCAACACCCACGGGAAGCTGTAAGCATAGAGGACATGCCTGCACCCCATTGGACTTACCTGTGTGGGTTAAATCCGGGTTATTTGACAACCTATGGCGGTGATGGTTCTGCTCAGGCAGAGCAGTGCTGATGCTCCTCATAAAGCTGTCGCTGCTGTGAAGGTTCTAGGTGACATCACAAATCCCTATGGTTACATACACAACAAAGCTGGGTTGTTGTTGTTTACACTCTGCAAGGCCTGTGGAAGTGAGTGACATCATAGCACTGTAGTTCTGAGGGTTCAAGATGGATGCAACAATCTCCTGTTGCTTC
The DNA here is from genome assembly GCF_029499605.1 of Hyla sarda. Taxonomy (NCBI): domain Eukaryota; kingdom Metazoa; phylum Chordata; class Amphibia; order Anura; family Hylidae; genus Hyla; species Hyla sarda. The sequence goes on from NW_026610715.1 coordinate 28,130, forward strand.
TATGAAGGCCATAATAGACGACATCACCAAACAGCTCCATAGTCACATACACAGCAAAGGAGAGATGTTGTTTACACCTAGTGATGTCAGTGGTATTGAGTGACATCACAGCACAGTGCTAAGGCTCCTGGGCCTGGACACAGCAGCGGCTGCAATATCTCAACGGAGAATACGTTTATATCTATGTGTGTGTGTGCGCATATATATATATATATATATATATATATATATATATATATATATATATATATATTTCTCCGCCGAAATCACTTTTAAACCCATTTCCACCTTTTTTTCCCTTCTCTTCCTCTTACTTTTTTTTCACGTTTTTTTACGTTTTTCTCCTTTTCGCCTCTTTTCTGGGCGTATTATTCTTCTTTTTCTTCTTTTTTTTCGTCTAATGCATACCCCATCAGTGCAGCAATGCTTATTCAATACCGCCAGCAGATGGAGACACTGGGGGATCATTTTCTAAGGATTTATACTGATTTTTCCTGTCTGAATTTGTCGCACAGAAAGTTGCAGGCCAAATATGTGTGACATTTCTGCGACTTTAGCTTCTAGAGCATTTTTACAACATTATACATAGGTGCTGAATACATAAAAAGCGACTGTTCAGCGACAGACAAGTCGCATCGGCTGAAAGTAGGCCAGAATGTCAGTCCATGTTGGAGCAGGTTTAGATACAGTCTAAAGCATAGATCTCAAAGTCTGTGCACAGAATTTAGCAAGGGCCTCGCACCTCCTGATGCATCAGGTAGGTGCACAATAGCATAGCCTAACCCTCTGTACTTTGGTCTATATTGATGCGGGACATAGACAGCCAGCTGATGACCAATCCATTAGTGCAATGGATGGCTGGAAGCATTTGTCTTTGCCTTTGCAATACCACAGAAGCAATGCATGGTCAATGTACAGCAATGACACACCTGTGTGAACAGCCAGGAGACCCCCCCCCCCCCCCCCCCATGTTATGTTACATAGTTACATAGTTAGTACGGTCGAAAAAAGACATATGTCCATCAAGTTCAACCAGGGAATTAAGGGGTAGGGGTGTGGCGCGATATTGGGGAAGGGATGAGATTTTATATTTCTTCATAAGCATTAATCTTATTTTGTCAATTAGGAACATTCAGCACCCACCCGCTATCAAGGCAGCTGCCTATCATGTCATGCCCTACCTGCACAGGTGTGCTGGCTACTCAAATGATCCAATTAAGGAGGCCATTTAGTCAGCAGCAGCAGAAGTCCTGTGCCTGGACGCTCCAACAGGGGCCAGACACAAGCAGAAGCAGAAGCAGCAGCAGCACCACCTTTTGTTTTTTGGCTGCAGCAGCAGCAAGGCCCACAGGGCTGGCTAGCTGGCTAGCCAGCAAGCAGGTAGCAATGAAAGTAGGAATCTTTCTTTTTAACCCTGTAAGGGGGTGGTGCACTGTACCCGAAGATACTGCCATATCGGGTCAATGCATAGGGCGACGGAAGCAAGCTTCGAAATCGGCCCCCGTTCTCAAAAATCCATTTAATATATGGTCCCCAGATAGGGGACGTATCAGATATTAAACTGATAAGAACAGATACTACACTTGATCTTAGCCAAAAGGCCGAGAAGCGATAACCGTGAAAGGGGCGGGCCCAACAAGGTCCCCTTCATGGGCACTATCACTGCTTGCTGTCAGGGAGGCTGCCAGACAATTTTCCATGCACACTCTGGGCTGGGGGGCAGTCAACCACCAGTACACACAGCAGAACCTAAACCCATACCATTATTGCTAAGCAGCAAGACAGGGGCCCATTGCACTCCCACGGGGCCTTTTTAAATGCAATCCATAACCCGGATTTGCCAGGAACCCTTCTTACTCCTCCTACTTGCATGTGACACTGGGCTTAGGATCTGCATAGGAAACACACACACAAGCACACACCTACCTTTGTTGCCTGCAGATGCCTCCTTGGCTGTCCCCAAACGGTATCAAACCAACACCCACGGGAAGCTGTAAGCATAGAGGACATGCCTGCACCCCATTGGACTTACCTGTGTGGGTTAAATCCGGGTTATTTGACAACCTATGGCGGTGATGGTTCTGCTCAGGCAGAGCAGTGCTGATGCTCCTCATAAAGCTGTCGCTGCTGTGAAGGTTCTAGGTGACATCACAAATCCCTATGGTTACATACACAACAAAGCTGGGTTGTTGTTGTTTACACTCTGCAAGGCCTGTGGAAGTGAGTGACATCATAGCACTGTAGTTCTGAGGGTTCAAGATGGATGCAAATCTCCTGTTGCTTCTATGAAGGCCATAATAGACGACATCACCAAACAGCTCCATAGTCACATACACAGCAAAGGAGAGATGTTGTTTACACCTAGTGATGTCAGTGGTATTGAGTGACATCACAGCACAGTGCTAAGGCTCCTGGGCCTGGACACAGCAGCGGCTGCAATATCTCAACGGAGAATACGTTTATATCTATGTGTGTGTGTGCGCATATATATATATATATATATATATATATATATATATATTTCTCCGCCGAAATCACTTTTAAACCCATTTCCACCTTTTTTTCCCTTCTCTTCCTCTTACTTTTTTTTCACGTTTTTTTACGTTTTTCTCCTTTTCGCCTCTTTTCTGGGCGTATTATTCTTCTTTTTCTTCTTTTTTTTCGTCTAATGCATACCCCATCAGTGCAGCAATGCTTATTCAATACCGCCAGCAGATGGAGACACTGGGGGATAATTTTCTAAGGATTTATACTGATTTTTCCTGTCTGAATTTGTCGCACAGAAAGTTGCAGGCCAAATATGTGTGACATTTCTGCGACTTTAGCTTCTAGAGCATTTTTACAACATTATACATAGGTGCTGAATACATAAAAAGCGACTGTTCAGCGACAGACAAGTCGCATCGGCTGAAAGTAGGCCAGAATGTCAGTCCATGTTGGAGCAGGTTTAGATACAGTCTAAAGCATAGATCTCAAAGTCTGTGCACAGAATTTAGCAAGGGCCTCGCACCTTCTGATGCATCAGGTAGGTGCACAATAGCATAGCCTAACCCTCTGTACTTTGGTCTATATTGATGCGGGACATAGACAGCCAGCTGATGACCAATCCATTAGTGCAATGGATGGCTGGAAGCATTTGTCTTTGCCTTTGCAATACCACAGAAGCAATGCATGGTCAATGTACAGCAATGACACACCTGTGTGAACAGCCAGGAGACCCCCCCCCCCCCCCCCCATGTTATGTTACATAGTTACATAGTTAGTACGGTCGAAAAAGACATATGTCCATCAAGTTCAACCAGGGAATTAAGGGGTAGGGGTGTGGCGCGATATTGGGGAAGGGATGAGATTTTATATTTCTTCATAAGCATTAATCTTATTTTGTCAATTAGGAACATTCAGCACCCACCCGCTATCAAGGCAGCTGCCTATCATGTCATGCCCTACCTGCACAGGTGTGCTGGCTACTCAAATGATCCAATTAAGGAGGCCATTTAGTCAGCAGCAGCAGAAGTCCTGTGCCTGGACGCTCCAACAGGGGCCAGACACAAGCAGAAGCAGAAGCAGCAGAAGCAGCAGCAGCACCACCTTTTGTTTTTTGGCTGCAGCAGCAGCAAGGCCCACAGGGCTGGCTAGCTGGCTAGCCAGCAAGCAGGTAGCAATGAAAGTAGGAATCTTTCTTTTAACCCTGTAAGGGGGTGGTGCACTGTACCCGAAGATACTGCCATATCGGGTCAATGCATAGGGCGACGGAAGCAAGCTTCGAAATCGGCCCCCGTTCTCAAAAATCCATTTAATATATGGTCCCCAGATAGGGGACGTATCAGATATTAAACTGATAAGAACAGATACTACACTTGATCTTAGCCAAAAGGCCGAGAAGCGATAACCGTGAAGGGGCGGGCCCAACAAGGTCCCCTTCATGGGCACTATCACTGCTTGCTGTCAGGGAGGCTGCCAGACAATTTTCCATGCACACTCTGGGCTGGGGGGCAGTCAACCACCAGTACACACAGCAGAACCTAAACCCATACCATTATTGCTAAGCAGCAAGACAGGGGCCCATTGCACTCCCACGGGGCCTTTTTAAATGCAATCCATAACCCGGATTTGCCAGGAACCCTTCTTACTCCTCCTACTTGCATGTGACACTGGGCTTAGGATCTGCATAGGAAACACACACACAAGCACACACCTACCTTTGTTGCATGCAGATGCCTCCTTGGCTGTCCCCAAACGGTATCAAACCAACACCCACGGGAAGCTGTAAGCATAGAGGACATGCCTGCACCCCATTGGACTTACCTGTGTGGTTAAATCCAGGTTATTTGACAACCTATGGCGGTGATGGTTCTGCTCAGGCAGAGCAGTGCTGATGCTCCTCATAAAGCTGTCGCTGCTGTGAAGGTTCTAGGTGACATCACAAATCCCTATGGTTACATACACAACAAAGCTGGGTTGTTGTTGTTTACACTCTGCAAGGCCTGTGGAAGTGAGTGACATCATAGCACTGTAGTTCTGAGGGTTCAAGATGGATGCAACAATCTCCTGTTGCTTCTATGAAGGCCGTAATAGACGACATCACCAAACAGCTCCATAGTCACATACACAGCAAAGGAGAGATGTTGTTTACACCTAGTGATGTCAGTGGTATTGAGTGACATCACAGCACAGTGCTAAGGCTCCTGGGCCTGGACACAGCAGCGGCTGCAATATCTCAACGGAGAATACGTTTATATCTATGTGTGTGTGTGCGTATATATATATATATATATATATATATATATATATATATATATATATTTCTCCGCCGAAATCACTTTTAAACCCATTTCCACCTTTTTTTCCCTTCTCTTCCTCTTACTTTTTTTTCACGTTTTTTTACGTTTTTCTCCTTTTCGCCTCTTTTCTGGGCGTATTATTCTTCTTTTTCTTCTTTTTTTTCGTCTAATGCATACCCCATCAGTGCAGCAATGCTTATTCAATACCGCCAGCAGATGGAGACACTGGGGGATCATTTTCTAAGGATTTATACTGATTTTTCCTGTCTGAATTTGTCGCACAGAAAGTTGCAGGCCAAATATGTGTGACATTTCTGCGACTTTAGCTTCTAGAGCATTTTTACAACATTATACATAGGTGCTGAATACATAAAAAGCGACTGTTCAGCGACAGACAAGTCGCATCGGCTGAAAGTAGGCCAGAATGTCAGTCCATGTTGGAGCAGGTTTAGATACAGTCTAAAGCATAGATCTCAAAGTCTGTGCACAGAATTTAGCAAGGGCCTCGCACCTTCTGATGCATCAGGTAGGTGCACAATAGCATAGCCTAACCCTCTGTACTTTGGTCTATATTGATGCGGGACATAGACAGCCAGCTGATGACCAATCCATTAGTGCAATGGATGGCTGGAAGCATTTGTCTTTGCCTTTGCAATACCACAGAAGCAATGCATGGTCAATGTACAGCAATGACACACCTGTGTGAACAGCCAGGAGACCCCCCCCCCCCCCATGTTATGTTACATAGTTACATAGTTAGTACGGTCGAAAAAAGACATATGTCCATCAAGTTCAACCAGGGAATTAAGGGGTAGGGGTGTGGCGCGATATTGGGGAAGGGATGAGATTTTATATTTCTTCATAAGCATTAATCTTATTTTGTCAATTAGGAACATTCAGCACCCACCCGCTATCAAGGCAGCTGCCTATCATGTCATGCCCTACCTGCACAGGTGTGCTGGCTACTCAAATGATCCAATTAAGGAGGCCATTTAGTCAGCAGCAGCAGAAGTCCTGTGCCTGGACGCTCCAACAGGGGCCAGACACAAGCAGAAGCAGAAGCAGCAGAAGCAGCAGCAGCACCACCTTTTGTTTTTTGGCTGCAGCAGCAGCAAGGCCCACAGGGCTGGCTAGTTGGCTAGCCAGCAAGCAGGTAGCAATGAAAGTAGGAATCTTTCTTTTTAACCCTGTAAGGGGGTGGTGCACTGTACCCGAAGATACTGCCATATCGGGTCAATGCATAGGGCGACGGAAGCAAGCTTCGAAATCGGCCCCCGTTCTCAAAAATCCATTTAATATATGGTCCCCAGATAGGGGACGTATCAGATATTAAACTGATAAGAACAGATACTACACTTGATCTTAGCCAAAAGGCCGAGAAGCGATAACCGTGAAAGGGGCGGGCCCAACAAGGTCCCCTTCATGGGCACTATCACTGCTTGCTGTCAGGGAGGCTGCCAGACAATTTTCCATGCACACTCTGGGCTGGGGGGCAGTCAACCACCAGTACACACAGCAGAACCTAAACCCATACCATTATTGCTAAGCAGCAAGACAGGGGCCCATTGCACTCCCACGGGGCCTTTTTAAATGCAATCCATAACCCGGATTTGCCAGGAACCCTTCTTACTCCTCCTACTTGCATGTGACACTGGGCTTAGGATCTGCATAGGAAACACACACACAAGCACACACCTACCTTTGTTGCCTGCAGATGCCTCCTTGGCTGTCCCCAAACGGTATCAAACCAACACCCACGGGAAGCTGTAAGCATAGAGGACATGCCTGCACCCCATTGGACTTACCTGTGTGGGTTAAATCCGGGTTATTTGACAACCTATGGCGGTGATGGTTCTGCTCAGGCAGAGCAGTGCTGATGCTCCTCATAAAGCTGTCGCTGCTGTGAAGGTTCTAGGTGACATCACAAATCCCTATGGTTACATACACAACAAAGCTGGGTTGTTGTTGTTTACACTCTGCAAGGCCTGTGGAAGTGAGTGACATCATAGCACTGTAGTTCTGAGGGTTCAAGATGGATGCAACAATCTCCTGTTGCTTCTATGAAGGCCGTAATAGACGACATCACCAAACAGCTCCATAGTCACATACACAGCAAAGGAGAGATGTTGTTTACACCTAGTGATGTCAGTGGTATTGAGTGACATCACAGCACAGTGCTAAGGCTCCTGGGCCTGGACACAGCAGCGGCTGCAATATCTCAACGGAGAATACGTTTATATCTATGTGTGTGTGTGCGCATATATATATATATATATATATATATATATATATATATATATTTCTCCGCCGAAATCACTTTTAAACCCATTTCCACCTTTTTTTCCCTTCTCTTCCTCTTACTTTTTTTTCACGTTTTTTTACGTTTTTCTCCTTTTCGCCTCTTTTCTGGGCGTATTATTCTTCTTTTTCTTCTTTTTTTTCGTCTAATGCATACCCCATCAGTGCAGCAATGCTTATTCAATACCGCCAGCAGATGGAGACACTGGGGGATCATTTTCTAAGGATTTATACTGATTTTTCCTGTCTGAATTTGTCGCACAGAAAGTTGCAGGCCAAATATGTGTGACATTTCTGCGACTTTAGCTTCTAGAGCATTTTTACAACATTATACATAGGTGCTGAATACATAAAAAGCGACTGTTCAGCGACAGACAAGTCGCATCGGCTGAAAGTAGGCCAGAATGTCAGTCCATGTTGGAGCAGGTTTAGATACAGTCTAAAGTATAGATCTCAAAGTCTGTGCACAGAATTTAGCAAGGGCCTCGCACCTTCTGATGCATCAGGTAGGTGCACAATAGCATAGCCTAACCCTCTGTACTTTGGTCTATATTGATGCGGGACATAGACAGCCAGCTGATGACCAATCCATTAGTGCAATGGATGGCTGGAAGCATTTGTCTTTGCCTTTGCAATACCACAGAAGCAATGCATGGTCAATGTACAGCAATGACACACCTGTGTGAACAGCCAGGAGACCCCCCCCCCCCCCCCCCATGTTATGTTACATAGTTACATAGTTAGTACGGTCGAAAAAAGACATATGTCCATCAAGTTCAACCAGGGAATTAAGGGGTAGGGGTGTGGCGCGATATTGGGGAAGGGATGAGATTTTATATTTCTTCATAAGCATTAATCTTATTTTGTCAATTAGGAACATTCAGCACCCACCCGCTATCAAGGCAGCTGCCTATCATGTCATGCCCTACCTGCACAGGTGTGCTGGCTACTCAAATGATCCAATTAAGGAGGCCATTTAGTCAGCAGCAGCAGAAGTCCTGTGCCTGGACGCTCCAACAGGGGCCAGACACAAGCAGAAGCAGAAGCAGCAGAAGCAGCAGCAGCACCACCTTTTGTTTTTTGGCTGCAGCAGCAGCAAGGCCCACAGGGCTGGCTAGCTGGCTAGCCAGCAAGCAGGTAGCAATGAAAGTAGGAATCTTTCTTTTTAACCCTGTAAGGGGGTGGTGCACTGTACCCGAAGATACTGCCATATCGGGTCAATGCATAGGGCGACGGAAGCAAGCTTCGAAATCGGCCCCCGTTCTCAAAAATCCATTTAATATATGGTCCCCAGATAGGGGACGTATCAGATATTAAACTGATAAGAACAGATACTACACTTGATCTTAGCCAAAAGGCCGAGAAGCGATAACCGTGAAAGGGGCGGGCCCAACAAGGTCCCCTTCATGGGCACTATCACTGCTTGCTGTCAGGGAGGCTGCCAGACAATTTTCCATGCACACTCTGGGCTGGGGGGCAGTCAACCACCAGTACACACAGCAGAACCTAAACCCATACCATTATTGCTAAGCAGCAAGACAGGGGCCCATTGCACTCCCACGGGGCCTTTTTAAATGCAATCCATAACCCGGATTTGCCAGGAACCCTTCTTACTCCTCCTACTTGCATGTGACACTGGGCTTAGGATCTGCATAGGAAACACACACACAAGCACACACCTACCTTTGTTGCCTGCAGATGCCTCCTTGGCTGTCCCCAAACGGTATCAAACCAACACCCACGGGAAGCTGTAAGCATAGAGGACATGCCTGCACCCCATTGGACTTACCTGTGTGGGTTAAATCCGGGTTATTTGACAACCTATGGCGGTGATGGTTCTGCTCAGGCAGAGCAGTGCTGATGCTCCTCATAAAGCTGTCGCTGCTGTGAAGGTTCTAGGTGACATCACAAATCCCTATGGTTACATACACAACAAAGCTGGGTTGTTGTTGTTTACACTCTGCAAGGCCTGTGGAAGTGAGTGACATCATAGCACTGTAGTTCTGAGGGTTCAAGATGGATGCAACAATCTCCTGTTGCTTCTATGAAGGCCATAATAGACGACATCACCAAACAGCTCCATAGTCACATACACAGCAAGGAGAGATGTTGTTTACACCTAGTGATGTCAGTGGTATTGAGTGACATCACAGCACAGTGCTAAGGCTCCTGGGCCTGGACACAGCAGCGGCTGCAATATCTCAACGGAGAATACGTTTATATATATGTGTGTGTGTGCGCGTATATATATATATATATATATATATATATATATATATATATATATATATTTCTCCGCCAAAATCACTTTTAAACCCATTTCCACCTTTTTTTCCCTTCTCTTCCTCTTACTTTTTTTTCACGTTTTTTTACGTTTTTCTCCTTTTCGCCTCTTTTCTGGGCGTATTATTCTTCTTTTTCTTCTTTTTTTTCGTCTAATGCATACCCCATCAGTGCAGCAATGCTTATTCAATACCGCCAGCAGATGGAGACACTGGGGGATCATTTTCTAAGGATTTATACTGATTTTTCCTGTCTGAATTTGTCGCACAGAAAGTTGCAGGCCAAATATGTGTGACATTTCTGCGACTTTAGCTTCTAGAGCATTTTTACAACATTATACATAGGTGCTGAATACATAAAAAGCGACTGTTCAGCGACAGACAAGTTGCATCGGCTGAAAGTAGGCCAGAATGTCAGTCCATGTTGGAGCAGGTTTAGATACAGTCTAAAGCATAGATCTCAAAGTCTGTGCACAGAATTTAGCAAGGGCCTCGCACCTTCTGATGCATCAGGTAGGTGCACAATAGCATAGCCTAACCCTCTGTACTTTGGTCTATATTGATGCGGGACATAGACAGCCAGCTGATGACCAATCCATTAGTGCAATGGATGGCTGGAAGCATTTGTCTTTGCCTTTGCAATACCACAGAAGCAATGCATGGTCAATGTACAGCAATGACACACCTGTGTGAACAGCCAGGAGACCCCCCCCCCCCCCCCCCCCCCCCCATGTTATGTTACATAGTTACATAGTTAGTACGGTCGAAAAAAGACATATGTCCATCAAGTTCAACCAGGGAATTAAGGGGTAGGGGTGTGGCGCGATATTGGGGAAGGGATGAGATTTTATATTTCTTCATAAGCATTAATCTTATTTTGTCAATTAGGAACATTCAGCACCCACCCGCTATCAAGGCAGCTGCCTATCATGTCATGCCCTACCTGCACAGGTGTGCTGGCTACTCAAATGATCCAATTAAGGAGGCCATTTAGTCAGCAGCAGCAGAAGTCCTGTGCCTGGACGCTCCAACAGGGGCCAGACACAAGCAGAAGCAGAAGCAGCAGAAGCAGCAGCAGCACCACCTTTTGTTTTTTGGCTGCAGCAGCAGCAAGGCCCACAGGGCTGGCTAGTTGGCTAGCCAGCAAGCAGGTAGCAATGAAAGTAGGAATCTTTCTTTTTAACCCTGTAAGGGGGTGGTGCACTGTACCCGAAGATACTGCCATATCGGGTCAATGCATAGGGCGACGGAAGCAAGCTTCGAAATCGGCCCCCGTTCTCAAAAATACATTTAATATATGGTCCCCAGATAGGGGACGTATCAGATATTAAACTGATAAGAACAGATACTACACTTGATCTTAGCCAAAAGGCCGAGAAGCGATAACCGTGAAAGGGGCGGGCCCAACAAGGTCCCCTTCATGGGCACTATCACTGCTTGCTGTCAGGGAGGCTGCCAGACAATTTTCCATGCACACTCTGGGCTGGGGGGCAGTCAACCACCAGTACACACAGCAGAACCTAAACCCATACCATTATTGCTAAGCAGCAAGACAGGGGCCCATTGCACTCCCACGGGGCCTTTTTAAATGCAATCCATAACCCGGATTTGCCAGGAACCCTTCTTACTCCTCCTACTTGCATGTGACACTGGGCTTAGGATCTGCATAGGAAACACACACACAAGCACACACCTACCTTTGTTGCCTGCAGATGCCTCCTTGGCTGTCCCCAAACGGTATCAAACCAACACCCACGGGAAGCTGTAAGCATAGAGGACATGCCTGCACCCCATTGGACTTACCTGTGTGGGTTAAATCCGGGTTATTTGACAACCTATGGCGGTGATGGTTCTGCTCAGGCAGAGCAGTGCTGATGCTCCTCATAAAGCTGTCGCTGCTGTGAAGGTTCTAGGTGACATCACAAATCCCTATGGTTACATACACAACAAAGCTGGGTTGTTGTTGTTTACACTCTGCAAGGCCTGTGGAAGTGAGTGACATCATAGCACTGTAGTTCTGAGGGTTCAAGATGGATGCAACAATCTCCTGTTGCTTCTATGAAGGCCGTAATAGACGACATCACCAAACAGCTCCATAGTCACATACACAGCAAAGGAGAGATGTTGTTTACACCCAGTGATGTCAGTGGTATTGAGTGACATCACAGCACAGTGCTAAGGCTCCTGGGCCTGGACACAGCAGCGGCTGCAATATCTCAACGGAGAATACGTTTATATCTATGTGTGTGTGTGCGCATATATATATATATATATATATATATATATATATATATATATATATATATATATTTCTCCGCCGAAATCACTTTTAAACCCATTTCCACCTTTTTTTCCCTTCTCTTCCTCTTACTTTTTTTTCACGTTTTTTTACGTTTTTCTCCTTTTCGCCTCTTTTCTGGGCGTATTATTCTTCTTTTTCTTCTTTTTTTTCGTCTAATGCATACCCCATCAGTGCAGCAATGCTTATTCAATACCGCCAGCAGATGGAGACACTGGGGGATCATTTTCTAAGGATTTATACTGATTTTTCCTGTCTGAATTTGTCGCACAGAAAGTTGCAGGCCAAATATGTGTGACATTTCTGCGACTTTAGCTTCTAGAGCATTTTTACAACATTATACATAGGTGCTGAATACATAAAAAGCGACTGTTCAGCGACAGACAAGTCGCATCGGCTGAAAGTAGGCCAGAATGTCAGTCCATGTTGGAGCAGGTTTAGATACAGTCTAAAGCATAGATCTCAAAGTCTGTGCACAGAATTTAGCAAGGGCCTCGCACCTTCTGATGCATCAGGTAGGTGCACAATAGCATAGCCTAACCCTCTGTACTTTGGTCTATATTGATGCGGGACATAGACAGCCAGCTGATGACCAATCCATTAGTGCAATGGATGGCTGGAAGCATTTGTCTTTGCCTTTGCAATACCACAGAAGCAATGCATGGTCAATGTACAGCAATGACACACCTGTGTGAACAGCCAGGAGACCCCCCCCCCCCATGTTATGTTACATAGTTACATAGTTAGTACGGTCGAAAAAAGACATATGTCCATCAAGTTCAACCAGGGAATTAAGGGGTAGGGGTGTGGCGCGATATTGGGGAAGGGATGAGATTTTATATTTCTTCATAAGCATTAATCTTATTTTGTCAATTAGGAACATTCAGCACCCACCCGCTATCAAGGCAGCTGCCTATCATGTCATGCCCTACCTGCACAGGTGTGCTGGCTACTCAAATGATCCAATTAAGGAGGCCATTTAGTCAGCAGCAGCAGAAGTCCTGTGCCTGGACGCTCCAACAGGGGCCAGACACAAGCAGAAGCAGAAGCAGCAGAAGCAGCAGCAGCACCACCTTTTGGTTTTTTGGCTGCAGCAGCAGCAAGGCCCACAGGGCTGGCTAGCTGGCTAGCCAGCAAGCAGGTAGCAATGAAAGTAGGAATCTTTCTTTTTAACCCTGTAAGGGGGTGGTGCACTGTACCCGAAGATACTGCCATATCGGGTCAATGCATAGGGCGACGGAAGCAAGCTTCGAAATCGGCCCCCGTTCTCAAAAATCCATTTAATATATTGGTCCCCAGATAGGGGAACGTATCAGATATTAAACTGATAAGAACAGATACTACACTTGATCTTAGCCAAAAGGCCGAGAAGCGATAACCGTGAAAGGGGCGGGCCCAACAGGTCCCCTTCATGGGCACTATCACTGCTTGCTGTCAGGGAGGCTGCCAGACAATTTTCCATGCACACTCTGGGCTGGGGGGCAGTCAACCACCAGTACACACAGCAGAACCTAAACCCATACCATTATTGCTAAGCAGCAAGACAGGGGCCCATTGCACTCCCACGGGGCCTTTTTAAATGCAATCCATAACCCGGATTTGCCAGGAACCCTTCTTACTCCTCTACTTGCATGTGGTGACACTGGGCTTAGGATCTGCATAGGAAACACACACACAAGCACACACCTACCTTTGTTGCCTGCAGATGCCTCCTTGGCTGTCCCCAAACGGTATCAAACCAACACCCACGGGAAGCTGTAAGCATAGAGGACATGCCTGCACCCCATTGGACTTACCTGTGTGGGTTAAATCCGGGTTATTTGACAACCTATGGCGGTGATGGTTCTGCTCAGGCAGAAGCAGTGCTGATGCTCCTCATAAAGCTGTCGCTGCTGTGAAGGTTCTAGGTGACATCACAATCCCTATGGTTACATACACAACAAAGCTGGGTTGTTGTTGTTTACACTCTGCAAGGCCTGTGGAAGTGAGTGACATCATAGCACTGTAGTTCTGAGGGTTCAAGATGGATGCAACAATCTCCTGTTGCTTCTATGAAGGCCGTAATAGACGACATCACCAAACAGCTCCATAGTCACATACACAGCAAAGGAGAGATGTTGTTTACACCTAGTGATGTCAGTGGTATGAGTGACATCACAGCACAGTGCTAAGGCTCCTGGGCCTGGACACAGCAGCGGCTGCAATATCTCAATGGAGAATACGTTTATATCTATGTGTGTGTGGTGCGCATATATATATATATATATATATATATATATATATATATATATATATATTTCTCCGCCGAAATCACTTTTAAACCCCATTTCCACCTTTTTTTCCCTTCTCTTCCTCTTACTTTTTTTTCACGTTTTTTTACGTTTTTCTCCTTTTCGCCTCTTTTCCTGGGCGTATTATTCTTCTTTTTCTTCTTTTTTTTTCGTCTAATGCATACCCCATCAGTGCAGCAATGCTTATTCAATACCGCCAGCAGATGGAGACACTGGGGGATCATTTTCTAAGGATTTATACTGATTTTTCCTGTCTGAATTTGTCGCACAGAAAGTTGCAGGCCAAATATGTGTGACATTTCTGCGACTTTAGCTTCTAGAGCATTTTTACAACATTATACATAGGTGCTGAATACATAAAAAGCGACTGTTCAGCGACAGACAAGTCGCATCGGCTGAAAGTAGGCCAGAATGTCAGTCCATGTTGGAGCAGGTTTAGATACAGTCTAAAGCATAGATCTCAAAGTCTGTGCACAGAATTTAGCAAGGGGCCTCGCACCTTCTGATGCATCAGGTAGGTGCACAATAGCATAGCCTAACCCTCTGTACTTTGGTCTATATTGATGCGGACATAGACAGCCAGCTGATGACCAATCCATTAGTGCAATGGATGGCTGGAAGCATTTGTCCTTTGCCTTTGCAATACCACAGAAGCAATGCATGGTCAATGTACAGCAATGACACACCTGTGTGAACAGCCAGGAGACCCCCCCCCCCCCCCCCTCCCCATGTTATGTTACATAGTTACATAGTTAGTACGGTCGAAAAAAGACATATGTCCATCAAGTTCAACCAGGGAATTAAGGGGTAGGGGTGTGGCGCGATATTGGGGAAGGGATGAGATTTTATATTTCTTCATAAGCATTAATCTTATTTTGTCAATTAGGAACATTCAGCACCCACCCGCTATCAAGGCAGCTGCCTATCATGTCATGCCCTACCTGCACAGGTGTGCTGGCTACTCAAATGATCCAATTAAGGAGGGCCATTTAGTCAGCAGGCAGCAGAAGTCCTGTGCCTGGACGCTCCAACAGGGCCAGACACAAGCAGAAGCAGAAGCAGCAGAAGCAGCAGCAGCACCACCTTTGTTTTTTGGCTGCAGCAGCAGCAAGGCCCACAGGGCTGGCTAGCTGGCTAGCCAGCAAGCAGGTAGCAATGAAAGTAGGAATCTTTCTTTTTAACCCTGTAAGGGGGGTGGTGCACTGTAACCCGAAGATACTGCCATATCAGGTCAATGCATATGGGCGACGGAAGCAAGCTTCGAAATCGCCCCCGTTCTCAAAAATCCATTTAATATATGGTCCCCAGATAGGGGACGTATCAGATATTAAACTGATAAGAACAGATACTACACTTGATCTTAGCCAAAAGGCCGAGAAGCGGATAACCGTGAACAGGGGGGGGCGGGGCGCCAACAAGGTCCCCTTCATGGGCACTATCACTGCTTGCTGTCAGGGAGGCTGCCAGACAATTTTCCATGCACACTCTGGGCTGGGGGGCAGTCAACCACCAGTACACACAGCAGAACCTAAACCCATACCATTATTGCTAAGCAGCAATACAGGGGCCTCATTGCACTCCCACGGGGCCTTTTTAAATGCAATCCATAACCCGGATTTGCCAGGAACCCTTCTTACTCCTCCTACTTGCATGTGACACTGGGCTTAGGATCTGCATAGGAAACAACACACAAGCAACACACCCTACCTTTGTTGCCTGCAGATGCCTCCTTGGCTGTCCCCAAACGGTATCAAACCAACACCCACGGGAAGCTGTAAGGCATAGAGGACATGCCTGCACCCCATTGGACTTACCTGTGTGGGTTAAATCCGGGTTATTTGACAACCCTATGGCGGTGATGGTTCTGCTCAGGCAGAGCAGTGCTGATGCTCCTCATAAAGCTGTCGCTGCTGTGAAGGTTCTAGGTGACATCACAAATCCCTATGGTTACATACACAACAAAGCTGGGTTGTTGTTGTTTACACTCTGCAAGGCCTGTGGAAGTGAGTGACATCATAGCACTGTAGTTCTGAGGGTTCAAGATGGATGCAACAATCTCCTGTTGCTTCTATGAAGGCCGTAATAGACGACATCACCAACAGCTCCATAGTCACATACACAGCAAAGGAGAGATGTTGTTTACACCTAGTGATGTCAGTGGTATTGAGTGACATCACAGCACAGTGCTAAGGCTCCTGGGCCTGGACACAGCAGCGGCTGCAATATCTCAATGGAGAATACGTTTATATCTATGTGTGTGTGTGCGCATATATATATATATATATATATATATATATATATATATATTTCTCCGCCGAAATCACTTTTAAACCCATTTCCACCTTTTTTTTCCCTTCTCTTCCTCTTACTTTTTTTTCACGTTTTTTTACGTTTTTCTCTTTTCCGCCTCTTTTCTGGCGTATTATTCTTCTTTTTCTTCTTTTTTTTCGTCTAATGCATACCCCATCAGTGCAGCAATGCTTATTCAATACCGCCAGCAGATGGAGACACTGGGGGATCATTTTCTAAGGATTTATACTGATTTTTCCTGTCTGAATTTGTCGCACAGAAAGTTGCAGGCCAAATATGTGTGACATTTCTGCGACTTTAGCTTCTAGAGCATTTTTTACAACATTATACATAGGTGCTGAATACATAAAAAGCGACTGTTCAGCGACAGACAAGTCGCATCGGCTGAAAGTAGGCCAGAATGTCAGTCCATGTTGGGAGCAGGTTTAGATACAGTCTAAAGCATAGATCTCAAAGTCTGTGCACAGAATTAGCAAGGGCCTCGCACCTTCTGATGCATCAGGTAGGTGCACAATAGCATAGCCTAACCCTCTGTACTTTGGTCTATATTGATGCGGGACATAGACAGCCAGCTGATGACCAATCCATTAGTGCAATGGATGGCTGGAAGCATTTGTCTTTGCCTTTGCAATACCACAGAAGCAATGCATGGTCAATGTACAGCAATGACACACCTGTGTGAACAGCCAGGAGACCCCCCCCATGTTATGTTACATAGTTACATAGTTAGTACGGTCGAAAAAAGACATATGTCCATCAAGTTCAACCAGGGAATTAAGGGGTAGGGGTGTGGCGCGATATTGGGGGAAGGGATGAGATTTTATATTTCTTCATAAGCATTAATCTTATTTTGTCAATTAGGAACATTCAGCACCCACCCGCTATCATGGCAGCTGCCTATCATGTCATGCCCTACCTGCACAGGTGTGCTGGCTACTCAAATGATCCAATTAAGGAGGCCATTTAGTCAGCAGCAGCAGAAGTCCTGTGCCTGGACGCTCCAACAGGGGCCAGACACAAGCAGAAGCAGAAGCAGCAGAAGCAGCAGCAGCACCACCTTTTGTTTTTTGGCTGCAGCAGCAGCAAGGCCCACAGGGCTGGCTAGCTGGCTAGCCAGCAAGCAGGTAGCAATGAAAGTAGGAATCTTTCTTTTTAACCCTGTAAGGGGGGTGGTGCACTGTACCCGAAGATACTGGCCATATCGGGTCAATGCATAGGGCGACGGAAGCAAGCTTCGAAATCGGCCCCCGTTCTCAAAAATCCATTTAATATATGGTCCCCAGATAGGGGACGTATCAGATATTAAACTGATAAGAACAGATACTACACTTGATCTTAGCCAAAAGGCCGAGAAGCGATAACCGTGAAAGGGGCGGCCCAACAAGGTCCCCTTCATGGGCACTATCACTGCTTGCTGTCAGGGAGGCTGCCAGACAATTTTCCATGCACACTCTGGGCTGGGGGGCAGTCAACCACCAGTACACACAGCAGAACCTAAACCCATACCAATTATTGCTAAGCAGCAAGACAGGGGCCCATTGCACTCCCACGGGGCCTTTTTAAATGCAATCCATAACCCGGATTTGCCAGGAACCCTTCTTACTCCTCCTACTTGCATGTGACACTGGGCTTAGGATCTGCATAGGAAACACACACACAAGCACACACCTACCTTTGTTGCCTGCAGATGCCTCCTTGGCTGTCCCCAAACGGTATCAAACCAACACCCACGGGAAGCTGTAAGCATAGAGGGACATGCCTGCACCCCATTGGACTTACCTGTGTGGGTTAAATCCGGGTTATTTGACAACCTATGGCGGTGATGGTTCTGCTCAGGCAGAGCAGTGCTGATGCTCCTCATAAAGCTGTCGCTGCTGTGAAGGTTCTAGGTGACATCACAATCCCTATGGTTACATACACAACAAAGCTGGGTTGTTGTTGTTTACACTCTGCAAGGCCTGTGGAAGTGAGTGACATCATAGCACTGTAGTTCTGAGGGTTCAAGATGGATGCAACAATCTCCTGTTGCTTCTATGAAGGCCGTAATAGACGACATCACCAAACAGCTCCATAGTCACATACACAGCAAAGGAGAGATGTTGTTTACACCTAGTGATGTCAGTGGTATTGAGTGACATCACAGCACAGTGCTAAGGCTCCTGGGCCTGGACACAGCAGCGGCTGCAATATCTCAACGGAGAATACGTTTATATCTATGTGTGTGTGTGCGCATATATATATATATATATATATATATATATATATATATATATTTCTCCGCCGAAATCACTTTTAAACCCATTTCCACCTTTTTTTCCTTCTCTTCCTCTTACTTTTTTTTCACGTTTTTTTACGTTTTTCTCCTTTTCGCCTCTTTTCTGGGCGTATTATTCTTCTTTTTCTTCTTTTTTTTCGTCTAATGCATACCCCATCAGTGCAGCAATGCTTATTCAATACCGCCAGCAGATGGAGACACTGGGGATCATTTTCTAAGGATTTATACTGATTTTTCCTGTCTGAATTTGTCGCACAGAAAGTTGCAGGCCAAATATGTGTGACATTTCTGCGACTTTAGCTTCTAGAGCATTTTTACAACATTATACATAGGTGCTGAATACATAAAAAGCGACTGTTCAGCGACAGACAAGTCGCATCGGCTGAAAGTAGGCCAGAATGTCAGTCCATGTTGGAGCAGGTTTAGATACAGTCTAAAGCATAGATCTCAAAGTCTGTGCACAGAATTTAGCAAGGGCCTCGCACCTTCTGATGCATCAGGTAGGTGCACAATAGCATAGCCTAACCCTCTGTACTTTGGTCTATATTGATGCGGGACATAGACAGCCAGCTGATGACCAATCCATTAGTGCAATGGATGGCTGGAAGCATTTGTCTTTGCCTTTGCAATACCACAGAAGCAATGCATGGTCAATGTACAGCAATGACACACCTGTGTGAACAGCCAGGAGACCCCCCCCATGTTATGTTACATAGTTACATAGTTAGTACGGTCGAAAAAAGACATATGTCCATCAAGTTCAACCAGGGAATTAAGGGGTAGGGGTGTGGCGCGATATTGGGGAAGGGATGAGATTTTATATTTCTTCATAAGCATTAATCTTATTTTGTCAATTAGGAACATTCAGCACCCACCCGCTATCAAGGCAGCTGCCTATCATGTCATGCCCTACCTGCACAGGTGTGCTGGCTACTCAAATGATCCAATTAAGGAGGCCATTTAGTCAGCAGCAGCAGAAGTCCTGTGCCTGACGCTCCAACAGGGGCCAGACACAAGCAGAAGCAGAAGCAGCAGAAGCAGCAGCAGCACCACCTTTTGTTTTTTGGCTGCAGCAGCAGCAAGGCCCACAGGGCTGGGCTAGCTGGCTAGCTAGCAAGCAGGTAGCAATGAAAGTAGGAATCTTTCTTTTTAACCCTGTAAGGGGGGTGGTGCACTGTACCCGAAGATACTGCCATATCGGGTCAATGCATAGGGCGACGGAAGCAAGCTTCGAAATCGGCCCCCGTTCTCAAAAATCCATTTAATATATGGTCCCCAGATAGGGGACGTATCAGATATTAAACTGATAAGAACAGATACTACACTTGATCTTAGCCAAAAGGCCGAGAAGCGATAACCGTGAAAGGGGCGGGCCCAACAAGGTCCCCTTCATGGGCACTATCACTGCTTGCTGTCAGGGAGGCTGCCAGACAATTTTCCATGCACACTCTGGGCTGGGGGGCAGTCAACCACCAGTACACACAGCAGAACCTAAACCCATACCATTATTGCTAAGCAGCAAGACAGGGGCCCATTGCACTCCCACGGGGCCTTTTTAAATGCAATCCATAACCCGGATTTGCCAGGAACCCTTCTTACTCCTCCTACTTGCATGTGACACTGGGGCTTAGGATCTGCATAGGAAACACACACACAAGCACACACCTACCTTTGTTGCCTGCAGATGCTCTCCTTGGCTGTCCCCAAACGGTATCAAACCAACACCCACGGGAAGCTGTAAGCATAGAGGACATGCTGCACCCCATTGGACTTACCTGTGTGGGTTAAATCCGGGTTATTTGACAACCTATGGCGGTGATGGTTCTGCTCAGGCAGAGCAGTGCTGATGCTCCTCATAAAGCTGTCGCTGCTGTGAAGGTTCTAGGTGACATCACAAATCCCTATGGTTACATACACAACAAAGCTGGGTTGTTGTTTGTTTACACTCTGCAAGGCCTGTGGAAGTGAGTGACATCATAGCACTGTAGTTCTGAGGGTTCAAGATGGATGCAACAATCTCCTGTTGCTTCTATGAAGGCCGTAATAGACGACATCACCAAACAGCTCCATAGTCACATACACAGCAAAGGAGAGATGTTGTTTACACCTAGTGATGTCAGTGGTATTGAGTGACATCACAGCACAGTGCTAAGGCTCCTGGGCCTGGACACAGCAGCGGCTGCAATATCTCAACGGAGAATACGTTTATATCTATGTGTGTAAGTGTGTGCGCATATATATATATATATATATATATATATATATATATATATTTCTCCGCCGAAATCACTTTTAAACCCATTTCCACCTTTTTTTCCCTTCTCTTCCTCTTACTTTTTTTTCACGTTTTTTTACGTTTTTCTCCTTTTCGCCTCTTTTCTGGGCGTATTATTCTTCTTTTCTTCTTTTTTTTCGTCTAATGCATACCCCATCAGTGCAGCAATGCTTATTCAATACCGCCAGCAGATGGAGACACTGGGGGATCATTTTCTAAGGATTTATACTGATTTTTCCCTGTCTGAATTTGTCGCACAGAAAGTTGCAGGCCAAATATGTGTGACATTTCTGCGACTTTAGCTTCTAGAGCATTTTTACAACATTATACATAGGTGCTGAATACATAAAAAGCGACTGTTCAGCGACAGACAAGTCGCATCGGCTGAAAGTAGGCCAGAATGTCAGTCCATGTTGGAGCAGGTTTAGATACAGTCTAAAGCATAGATCTCAAAGTCTGTGCACAGAATTTAGCAAGGGCCTCGCACCTTCTGATGCATCAGGTAGGTGCACAATAGCATAGCCTAACCCTCTGTACTTTGGTCTATATTGATGCGGGACATAGACAGCCAGCTGATGACCAATCCATTAGTGCAATGGATGGCTGGAAGCATTTGTCTTTGCCTTTGCAATACCACAGAAGCAATGCATGGTCAATGCAATGACACACCTGTGTGAACAGCCAGGAGACCCCCCCCCCCCCCCATGTTATGTTACATAGTTACATAGTTAGTACGGTCGAAAAAAGACATATGTCCATCAAGTTCAACCAGGGAATTAAGGGGTAGGGGTGTGGCGCGATATTGGGGAAGGGATGAGATTTTATATTTCTTCATAAGCATTAATCTTATTTTGTCAATTAGGAACATTCAGCACCCACCCGCTATCAAGGCAGCTGCCTATCATGTCATGCCCTACCTGCACAGGTGTGCTGGCTACTCAAATGATCCAATTAAGGAGGCCATTTAGTCAGCAGCAGCAGAAGTCCTGTGCCTGGACGCTCCAACAGGGGCCAGACACAAGCAGAAGCAGAAGCAGCAGAAGCAGCAGCAGCACCACCTTTTGTTTTTTGGCTGCAGCAGCAGCAAGGCCCACAGGGCTGGCTAGCTGGCTAGCCAGCAAGCAGGTAGCAATGAAAGTAGGAATCTTTCTTTTTAACCCTGTAAGGGGGTGGTGCACTGTACCCGAAGATACTGCCATATCGGGTCAATGCATAGGGCGACGGAAGCAAGCTTCGAAATCGGCCCCCGTTCTCAAAAATCCATTTAATATATGGTCCCCAGATAGGGGACGTATCAGATATTAAACTGATAAGAACAGATACTACACTTGATCTTAGCCAAAAGGCCGAGAAGCGATAACCGTGAAAGGGGCGGGCCCAACAAGGTCCCCTTCATGGGCACTATCACTGCTTGCTGTCAGGGAGGCTGCCAGACAATTTTCCATGCACACTCTGGGCTGGGGGGCAGTCAACCACCAGTACACACAGCAGAACCTAAACCCATACCATTATTGCTAAGCAGCAAGACAGGGGCCCATTGCACTCCCACGGGGCCTTTTTAAATGCAATCCATAACCCGGATTTGCCAGGAACCCTTCTTACTCCTCCTACTTGCATGTGACACTGGGCTTAGGATCTGCATAGGAAACACACACACAAGCACACACCTACCTTTGTTGCCTGCAGATGCCTCCTTGGCTGTCCCCAAACGGTATCAAACCAACACCCACGGGAAGCTGTAAGCATAGAGGACATGCCTGCACCCCATTGGACTTACCTGTGTGGGTTAAATCCGGGTTATTTGACAACCTATGGCGGTGATGGTTCTGCTCAGGCAGAGCAGTGCTGATGCTCCTCATAAAGCTGTCGCTGCTGTGAAGGTTCTAGGTGACATCACAAATCCCTATGGTTACATACACAACAAAGCTGGGTTGTTGTTGTTTACACTCTGCAAGGCCTGTGGAAGTGAGTGACATCATAGCACTGTAGTTCTGAGGGTTCAAGATGGATGCAACAATCTCCTGTTGCTTCTATGAAGGCCGTAATAGACGACATCACCAAACAGCTCCATAGTCACATACACAGCAAAGGAGAGATGTTGTTTACACCTAGTGATGTCAGTGGTATTGAGTGACATCACAGCACAGTGCTAAGGCTCCTGGGCCTGGACACAGCAGCGGCTGCAATATCTCAACGGAGAATACGTTTATATCTATGTGTGTGTGTGCGCATATATATATATATATATATATATATATATATATATATATATATTTCTCCGCCGAAATCACTTTTAAACCCATTTCCACCTTTTTTTCCCTTCTCTTCCTCTTACTTTTTTTTCACGTTTTTTTACGTTTTTCTCCTTTTCGCCTCTTTTCTGGGCGTATTATTCTTCTTTTTCTTCTTTTTTTTCGTCTAATGCATACCCCATCAGTGCAGCAATGCTTATTCAATACCGCCAGCAGATGGAGACACTGGGGGATCATTTTCTAAGGATTTATACTGATTTTTCCTGTCTGAATTTGTCGCACAGAAAGTTGCAGGCCAAATATGTGTGACATTTCTGCGACTTTAGCTTCTAGAGCATTTTTACAACATTATACATAGGTGCTGAATACATAAAAAGCGACTGTTCAGCGACAGACAAGTCGCATCGGCTGAAAGTAGGCCAGAATGTCAGTCCATGTTGGAGCAGGTTTAGATACAGTCTAAAGCATAGATCTCAAAGTCTGTGCACAGAATTTAGCAAGGGCCTCGCACCTTCTGATGCATCAGGTAGGTGCACAATAGCATAGCCTAACCCTCTGTACTTTGGTCTATATTGATGCGGGACATAGACAGCCAGCTGATGACCAATCCATTAGTGCAATGGATGGCTGGAAGCATTTGTCTTTGCCTTTGCAATACCACAGAAGCAATGCATGGTCAATGTACAGCAATGACACACCTGTGTGAACAGCCAGGAGACCCCCCCCCCCCCCCCCCCCATGTTATGTTACATAGTTACATAGTTAGTACGGTCGAAAAAAGACATATGTCCATCAAGTTCAACCAGGGAATTAAGGGGTAGGGGTGTGGCGCGATATTGGGGAAGGGATGAGATTTTATATTTCTTCATAAGCATTAATCTTATTTTGTCAATTAGGAACATTCAGCACCCACCCGCTATCAAGGCAGCTGCCTATCATGTCATGCCCTACCTGCACAGGTGTGCTGGCTACTCAAATGATCCAATTAAGGAGGCCATTTAGTCAGCAGCAGCAGAAGTCCTGTGCCTGGACGCTCCAACAGGGGCCAGACACAAGCAGAAGCAGAAGCAGCAGTAGCAGCAGCAGCACCACCTTTTGTTTTTTGGCTGCAGCAGCAGCAAGGCCCACAGGGCTGGCTAGCTGGCTAGCCAGCAAGCAGGTAGCAATGAAAGTAGGAATCTTTCTTTTTAACCCTGTAAGGGGGTGGTGCACTGTACCCGAAGATACTGCCATATCGGGTCAATGCATAGGGCGACGGAAGCAAGCTTCGAAATCGGCCCCCGTTCTCAAAAATCCATTTAATATATGGTCCCCAGATAGGGGACGTATCAGATATTAAACTGATAAGAACAGATACTACACTTGATCTTAGCCAAAAGGCCGAGAAGCGATAACCGTGAAAGGGGCGGGCCCAACAAGGTCCCCTTCATGGGCACTATCACTGCTTGCTGTCAGGGAGGCTGCCAGACAATTTTCCATGCACACTCTGGGCTGGGGGGCAGTCAACCACCAGTACACACAGCAGAACCTAAACCCATACCATTATTGCTAAGCAGCAAGACAGGGGCCCATTGCACTCCCACGGGGCCTTTTTAAATGCAATCCATAACCCGGATTTGCCAGGAACCCTTCTTACTCCTCCTACTTGCATGTGACACTGGGCTTAGGATCTGCATAGGAAACACACACACAAGCACACACCTACCTTTGTTGCCTGCAGATGCCTCCTTGGCTGTCCCCAAACGGTATCAAACCAACACCCACGGGAAGCTGTAAGCATAGAGGACATGCCTGCACCCCATTGGACTTACCTGTGTGGGTTAAATCCGGGTTATTTGACAACCTATGGCGGTGATGGTTCTGCTCAGGCAGAGCAGTGCTGATGCTCCTCATAAAGCTGTCGCTGCTGTGAAGGTTCTAGGTGACATCACAAATCCCTATGGTTACATACACAACAAAGCTGGGTTGTTGTTGTTTACACTCTGCAAGGCCTGTGGAAGTGAGTGACATCATAGCACTGTAGTTCTGAGGGTTCAAGATGGATGCAACAATCTCCTGTTGCTTCTATGAAGGCCGTAATAGACGACATCACCAAACAGCTCCATAGTCACATACACAGCAAAGGAGAGATGTTGTTTACACCTAGTGATGTCAGTGGTATTGAGTGACATCACAGCACAGTGCTAAGGCTCCTGGGCCTGGACACAGCAGCGGCTGCAATATCTCAACGGAGAATACGTTTATATCTATGTGTGTGTGTGCGCATATATATATATATATATATATATATATATATATATATATATATATTTCTCCGCCGAAATCACTTTTAAACCCATTTCCACCTTTTTTTCCCTTCTCTTCCTCTTACTTTTTTTTCACGTTTTTTTACGTTTTTCTCCTTTTCGCCTCTTTTCTGGGCGTATTATTCTTCTTTTTCTTCTTTTTTTTCGTCTAATGCATACCCCATCAGTGCAGCAATGCTTATTCAATACCGCCAGCAGATGGAGACACTGGGGGATCATTTTCTAAGGATTTATACTGATTTTTCCTGTCTGAATTTGTCGCACAGAAAGTTGCAGGCCAAATATGTGTGACATTTCTGCGACTTTAGCTTCTAGAGCATTTTTACAACATTATACATAGGTGCTGAATACATAAAAAGCGACTGTTCAGCGACAGACAAGTCGCATCGGCTGAAAGTAGGCCAGAATGTCAGTCCATGTTGGAGCAGGTTTAGATACAGTCTAAAGCATAGATCTCAAAGTCTGTGCACAGAATTTAGCAAGGGCCTCGCACCTTCTGATGCATCAGGTAGGTGCACAATAGCATAGCCTAACCCTCTGTACTTTGGTCTATATTGATGCGGGACATAGACAGCCAGCTGATGACCAATCCATTAGTGCAATGGATGGCTGGAAGCATTTGTCTTTGCCTTTGCAATACCACAGAAGCAATGCATGGTCAATGTACAGCAATGACACACCTGTGTGAACAGCCAGGAGACCCCCCCCCCCCCCCATGTTATGTTACATAGTTACATAGTTAGTACGGTCGAAAAAAGACATATGTCCATCAAGTTCAACCAGGGAATTAAGGGGTAGGGGTGTGGCGCGATATTGGGGAAGGGATGAGATTTTATATTTCTTCATAAGCATTAATCTTATTTTGTCAATTAGGAACATTCAGCACCCACCCGCTATCAAGGCAGCTGCCTATCATGTCATGCCCTACCTGCACAGGTGTGCTGGCTACTCAAATGATCCAATTAAGGAGGCCATTTAGTCAGCAGCAGCAGAAGTCCTGTGCCTGGACGCTCCAACAGGGGCCAGACACAAGCAGAAGCAGAAGCAGCAGAAGCAGCAGCAGCACCACCTTTTGTTTTTTGGCTGCAGCAGCAGCAAGGCCCACAGGGCTGGCTAGCTGGCTAGCCAGCAAGCAGGTAGCAATGAAAGTAGGAATCTTTCTTTTTAACCCTGTAAGGGGGTGGTGCACTGTACCCGAAGATACTGCCATATCGGGTCAATGCATAGGGCGACGGAAGCAAGCTTCGAAATCGGCCCCCGTTCTCAAAAATCCATTTAATATATGGTCCCCAGATAGGGGACGTATCAGATATTAAACTGATAAGAACAGATACTACACTTGATCTTAGCCAAAAGGCCGAGAAGCGATAACCGTGAAAGGGGCGGGCCCAACAAGGTCCCCTTCATGGGCACTATCACTGCTTGCTGTCAGGGAGGCTGCCAGACAATTTTCCATGCACACTCTGGGCTGGGGGGCAGTCAACCACCAGTACACACAGCAGAACCTAAACCCATACCATTATTGCTAAGCAGCAAGACAGGGGCCCATTGCACTCCCACGGGGCCTTTTTAAATGCAATCCATAACCCGGATTTGCCAGGAACCCTTCTTACTCCTCCTACTTGCATGTGACACTGGGCTTAGGATCTGCATAGGAAACACACACACAAGCACACACCTACCTTTGTTGCCTGCAGATGCCTCCTTGGCTGTCCCCAAACGGTATCAAACCAACACCCACGGGAAGCTGTAAGCATAGAGGACATGCCTGCACCCCATTGGACTTACCTGTGTGGGTTAAATCCGGGTTATTTGACAACCTATGGCGGTGATGGTTCTGCTCAGGCAGAGCAGTGCTGATGCTCCTCATAAAGCTGTCGCTGCTGTGAAGGTTCTAGGTGACATCACAAATCCCTATGGTTACATACACAACAAAGCTGGGTTGTTGTTGTTTACACTCTGCAAGGCCTGTGGAAGTGAGTGACATCATAGCACTGTAGTTCTGAGGGTTCAAGATGGATGCAACAATCTCCTGTTGCTTCTATGAAGGCCGTAATAGACGACATCACCAAACAGCTCCATAGTCACATACACAGCAAAGGAGAGATGTTGTTTACACCTAGTGATGTCAGTGGTATTGAGTGACATCACAGCACAGTGCTAAGGCTCCTGGGCCTGGACACACAGCAGCGGCTGCAATATCTCAACGGAGAATACGTTTATATCTATGTGTGTGTGTGCGCATATATATATATATATATATATATATATATATATATATATATATTTCTCCGCCGAAATCACTTTTAAACCCATTTCCACCTTTTTTTCCCTTCTCTTCCTCTTACTTTTTTTTCACGTTTTTTTACGTTTTTCTCCTTTTCGCCTCTTTTCTGGGCGTATTATTCTTCTTTTTCTTCTTTTTTTTCGTCTAATGCATACCCCATCAGTGCAGCAATGCTTATTCAATACCGCCAGCAGATGGAGACACTGGGGGATCATTTTCTAAGGATTTATACTGATTTTTCCTGTCTGAATTTGTCGCACAGAAAGTTGCAGGCCAAATATGTGTGACATTTCTGCGACTTTAGCTTCTAGAGCATTTTTACAACATTATACATAGGTGCTGAATACATAAAAAGCGACTGTTCAGCGACAGACAAGTCGCATCGGCTGAAAGTAGGCCAGAATGTCAGTCCATGTTGGAGCAGGTTTAGATACAGTCTAAAGCATAGATCTCAAAGTCTGTGCACAGAATTTAGCAAGGGCCTCGCACCTTCTGATGCATCAGGTAGGTGCACAATAGCATAGCCTAACCCTCTGTACTTTGGTCTATATTGATGCGGGACATAGACAGCCAGCTGATGACCAATCCATTAGTGCAATGGATGGCTGGAAGCATTTGTCTTTGCCTTTGCAATACCACAGAAGCAATGCATGGTCAATGTACAGCAATGACACACCTGTGTGAACAGCCAGGAGACCCCCCCCCCCCCCATGTTATGTTACATAGTTACATAGTTAGTACGGTCGAAAAAAGACATATGTCCATCAAGTTCAACCAGGGAATTAAGGGGTAGGGGTGTGGCGCGATATTGGGGAAGGGATGAGATTTTATATTTCTTCATAAGCATTAATCTTATTTTGTCAATTAGGAACATTCAGCACCCACCCGCTATCAAGGCAGCTGCCTATCATGTCATGCCCTACCTGCACAGGTGTGCTGGCTACTCAAATGATCCAATTAAGGAGGCCATTTAGTCAGCAGCAGCAGAAGTCCTGTGCCTGGACGCTCCAACAGGGGCCAGACACAAGCAGAAGCAGAAGCAGCAGAAGCAGCAGCAGCACCACCTTTTGTTTTTTGGCTGCAGCAGCAGCAAGGCCCACAGGGCTGGCTAGCTGGCTAGCCAGCAAGCAGGTAGCAATGAAAGTAGGAATCTTTCTTTTTAACCCTGTAAGGGGGTGGTGCACTGTACCCGAAGATACTGCCATATCGGGTCAATGCATAGGGCGACGGAAGCAAGCTTCGAAATCGGCCCCCGTTCTCAAAAATCCATTTAATATATGGTCCCCAGATAGGGGACGTATCAGATATTAAACTGATAAGAACAGATACTACACTTGATCTTAGCCAAAAGGCCGAGAAGCGATAACCGTGAAAGGGGCGGGCCCAACAAGGTCCCCTTCATGGGCACTATCACTGCTTGCTGTCAGGGAGGCTGCCAGACAATTTTCCATGCACACTCTGGGCTGGGGGGCAGTCAACCACCAGTACACACAGCAGAACCTAAACCCATACCATTATTGCTAAGCAGCAAGACAGGGGCCCATTGCACTCCCACGGGGCCTTTTTAAATGCAATCCATAACCCGGATTTGCCAGGAACCCTTCTTACTCCTCCTACTTGCATGTGACACTGGGCTTAGGATCTGCATAGGAAACACACACACAAGCACACACCTACCTTTGTTGCCTGCAGATGCCTCCTTGGCTGTCCCCAAACGGTATCAAACCAACACCCACGGGAAGCTGTAAGCATAGAGGACATGCCTGCACCCCATTGGACTTACCTGTGTGGGTTAAATCCGGGTTATTTGACAACCTATGGCGGTGATGGTTCTGCTCAGGCAGAGCAGTGCTGATGCTCCTCATAAAGCTGTCGCTGCTGTGAAGGTTCTAGGTGACATCACAAATCCCTATGGTTACATACACAACAAAGCTGGGTTGTTGTTGTTTACACTCTGCAAGGCCTGTGGAAGTGAGTGACATCATAGCACTGTAGTTCTGAGGGTTCAAGATGGATGCAACAATCTCCTGTTGCTTCTATGAAGGCCGTAATAGACGACATCACCAAACAGCTCCATAGTCACATACACAGCAAAGGAGAGATGTTGTTTACACCTAGTGATGTCAGTGGTATTGAGTGACATCACAGCACAGTGCTAAGGCTCCTGGGCCTGGACACAGCAGCGGCTGCAATATCTCAACGGAGAATACGTTTATATCTATGTGTGTGTGTGCGCATATATATATATATATATATATATATATATATATATATATATATATATATTTCTCCGCCGAAATCACTTTTAAACCCATTTCCACCTTTTTTTCCCTTCTCTTCCTCTTACTTTTTTTTCACGTTTTTTTATGTTTTTCTCCTTTTCGCCTCTTTTCTGGGCGTATTATTCTTCTTTTTCTTCTTTTTTTTCGTCTAATGCATACCCCATCAGTGCAGCAATGCTTATTCAATACCGCCAGCAGATGGAGACACTGGGGGATCATTTTCTAAGGATTTATACTGATTTTTCCTGTCTGAATTTGTCGCACAGAAAGTTGCAGGCCAAATATGTGTGACATTTCTGCGACTTTAGCTTCTAGAGCATTTTTACAACATTATACATAGGTGCTGAATACATAAAAAGCGACTGTTCAGCGACAGACAAGTCGCATCGGCTGAAAGTAGGCCAGAATGTCAGTCCATGTTGGAGCAGGTTTAGATACAGTCTAAAGCATAGATCTCAAAGTCTGTGCACAGAATTTAGCAAGGGCCTCGCACCTTCTGATGCATCAGGTAGGTGCACAATAGCATAGCCTAACCCTCTGTACTTTGGTCTATATTGATGCGGGACATAGACAGCCAGCTGATGACCAATCCATTAGTGCAATGGATGGCTGGAAGCATTTGTCTTTGCCTTTGCAATACCACAGAAGCAATGCATGGTCAATGTACAGCAATGACACACCTGTGTGAACAGCCAGGAGACCCCCCCCCCCATGTTATGTTACATAGTTACATAGTTAGTACGGTCGAAAAAAGACATATGTCCATCAAGTTCAACCAGGGAATTAAGGGGTAGGGGTGTGGCGCGATATTGGGGAAGGGATGAGATTTTATATTTCTTCATAAGCATTAATCTTATTTTGTCAATTAGGAACATTCAGCACCCACCCGCTATCAAGGCAGCTGCCTATCATGTCATGCCCTACCTGCACAGGTGTGCTGGCTACTCAAATGATCCAATTAAGGAGGCCATTTAGTCAGCAGCAGCAGAAGTCCTGTGCCTGGACGCTACAACAGCGGCCAGACACAAGCAGAAGCAGAAGCAGCAGAAGCAGCAGCAGCACCACCTTTTGTTTTTTGGCTGCAGCAGCAGCAAGGCCCACAGGGCTGGCTAGCTGGCTAGCCAGCAAGCAGGTAGCAATGAAAGTAGGAATCTTTCTTTTTAACCCTGTAAGGGGGTGGTGCACTGTACCCGAAGATACTGCCATATCGGGTCAATGCATAGGGCGACGGAAGCAAGCTTCGAAATCGGCCCCCGTTCTCAAAAATCCATTTAATATATGGTCCCCAGATAGGGGACGTATCAGATATTAAACTGATAAGAACAGATACTACACTTGATCTTAGCCAAAAGGCCGAGAAGCGATAACCGTGAAAGGGGCGGGCCCAACAAGGTCCCCTTCATGGGCACTATCACTGCTTGCTGTCAGGGAGGCTGCCAGACAATTTTCCATGCACACTCTGGGCTGGGGGGCAGTCAACCACCAGTACACACAGCAGAACCTAAACCCATACCATTATTGCTAAGCAGCAAGACAGGGGCCCATTGCACTCCCACGGGGCCTTTTTAAATGCAATCCATAACCCGGATTTGCCAGGAACCCTTCTTACTCCTCCTACTTGCATGTGACACTGGGCTTAGGATCTGCATAGGAAACACACACACAAGCACACACCTACCTTTGTTGCCTGCAGATGCCTCCTTGGCTGTCCCCAAACGGTATCAAACCAACACCCACGGGAAGCTGTAAGCATAGAGGACATGCCTGCACCCCATTGGACTTACCTGTGTGGGTTAAATCCGGGTTATTTGACAACCTATGGCGGTGATGGTTCTGCTCAGGCAGAGCAGTGCTGATGCTCCTCATAAAGCTGTCGCTGCTGTGAAGGTTCTAGGTGACATCACAAATCCCTATGGTTACATACACAACAAAGCTGGGTTGTTGTTGTTTACACTCTGCAAGGCCTGTGGAAGTGAGTGACATCATAGCACTGTAGTTCTGAGGGTTCAAGATGGATGCAACAATCTCCTGTTGCTTCTATGAAGGCCGTAATAGACGACATCACCAAACAGCTCCATAGTCACATACACAGCAAAGGAGAGATGTTGTTTACACCTAGTGATGTCAGTGGTATTGAGTGACATCACAGCACAGTGCTAAGGCTCCTGGGCCTGGACACAGCAGCGGCTGCAATATCTCAACGGAGAATACGTTTATATCTATGTGTGTGTGTGCGCATATATATATATATATATATATATATATATATATATTTCTCCGCCGAAATCACTTTTAAACCCATTTCCACCTTTTTTTCCCTTCTCTTCCTCTTACTTTTTTTTCACGTTTTTTTACGTTTTTCTCCTTTTCGCCTCTTTTCTGGGCGTATTATTCTTCTTTTTCTTCTTTTTTTTCGTCTAATGCATACCCCATCAGTGCAGCAATGCTTATTCAATACCGCCAGCAGATGGAGACACTGGGGGATCATTTTCTAAGGATTTATACTGATTTTTCCTGTCTGAATTTGTCGCACAGAAAGTTGCAGGCCAAATATGTGTGACATTTCTGCGACTTTAGCTTCTAGAGCATTTTTACAACATTATACATAGGTGCTGAATACATAAAAAGCGACTGTTCAGCGACAGACAAGTCGCATCGGCTGAAAGTAGGCCAGAATGTCAGTCCATGTTGGAGCAGGTTTAGATACAGTCTAAAGCATAGATCTCAAAGTCTGTGCACAGAATTTAGCAAGGGCCTCGCACCTTCTGATGCATCAGGTAGGTGCACAATAGCATAGCCTAACCCTCTGTACTTTGGTCTATATTGATGCGGGACATAGACAGCCAGCTGATGACCAATCCATTAGTGCAATGGATGGCTGGAAGCATTTGTCTTTGCCTTTGCAATACCACAGAAGCAATGCATGGTCAATGTACAGCAATGACACACCTGTGTGAACAGCCAGGAGACCCCCCCCCCCCCCCCCATGTTATGTTACATAGTTACATAGTTAGTACGGTCGAAAAAAGACATATGTCCATCAAGTTCAACCAGGGAATTAAGGGGTAGGGGTGTGGCGCGATATTGGGGAAGGGATGAGATTTTATATTTCTTCATAAGCATTAATCTTATTTTGTCAATTAGGAACATTCAGCACCCACCCGCTATCAAGGCAGCTGCCTATCATGTCATGCCCTACCTGCACAGGTGTGCTGGCTACTCAAATGATCCAATTAAGGAGGCCATTTAGTCAGCAGCAGCAGAAGTCCTGTGCCTGGACGCTCCAACAGGGGCCAGACACAAGCAGAAGCAGAAGCAGCAGAAGCAGCAGCAGCACCACCTTTTGTTTTTTGGCTGCAGCAGCAGCAAGGCCCACAGGGCTGGCTAGCTGGCTAGCCAGCAAGCAGGTAGCAATGAAAGTAGGAATCTTTCTTTTTAACCCTGTAAGGGGGTGGTGCACTGTACCCGAAGATACTGCCATATCGGGTCAATGCATAGGGCGACGGAAGCAAGCTTCGAAATCGGCCCCCGTTCTCAAAAATCCATTTAATATATGGTCCCCAGATAGGGGACGTATCAGATATTAAACTGATAAGAACAGATACTACACTTGATCTTAGCCAAAAGGCCGAGAAGCGATAACCGTGAAAGGGGCGGGCCCAACAAGGTCCCCTTCATGGGCACTATCACTGCTTGCTGTCAGGGAGGCTGCCAGACAATTTTCCATGCACACTCTGGGCTGGGGGGCAGTCAACCACCAGTACACACAGCAGAACCTAAACCCATACCATTATTGCTAAGCAGCAAGACAGGGGCCCATTGCACTCCCACGGGGCCTTTTTAAATGCAATCCATAACCCGGATTTGCCAGGAACCCTTCTTACTCCTCCTACTTGCATGTGACACTGGGCTTAGGATCTGCATAG
Source organism: Hyla sarda (assembly GCF_029499605.1). Classification (NCBI taxonomy): domain Eukaryota; kingdom Metazoa; phylum Chordata; class Amphibia; order Anura; family Hylidae; genus Hyla; species Hyla sarda. The sequence continues at coordinate 61,994 of NW_026610715.1, forward strand.
GAAACACACACACAAGCACACACCTACCTTTGTTGCCTGCAGATGCCTCCTTGGCTGTCCCCAAACGGTATCAAACCAACACCCACGGGAAGCTGTAAGCATAGAGGACATGCCTGCACCCCATTGGACTTACCTGTGTGGGTTAAATCCGGGTTATTTGACAACCTATGGCGGTGATGGTTCTGCTCAGGCAGAGCAGTGCTGATGCTCCTCATAAAGCTGTCGCTGCTGTGAAGGTTCTAGGTGACATCACAAATCCCTTTGGTTACATACACAACAAAGCTGGGTTGTTGTTGTTTACACTCTGCAAGGCCTGTGGAAGTGAGTGACATCATAGCACTGTAGTTCTGAGGGTTCAAGATGGATGCAACAATCTCCTGTTGCTTCTATGAAGGCCGTAATAGACGACATCACCAAACAGCTCCATAGTCACATACACAGCAAAGGAGAGATGTTGTTTACACCTAGTGATGTCAGTGGTATTGAGTGACATCACAGCACAGTGCTAAGGCTCCTGGGCCTGGACACAGCAGCGGCTGCAATATCTCAACGGAGAATACGTTTATATCTATGTGTGTGTGTGCGCATATATATATATATATATATATATATATATATATATATATATTTCTCCGCCGAAATCACTTTTAAACCCATTTCCACCTTTTTTTCCCTTCTCTTCCTCTTACTTTTTTTTCACGTTTTTTTACGTTTTTCTCCTTTTCGCCTCTTTTCTGGGCGTATTATTCTTCTTTTTCTTCTTTTTTTTCGTCTAATGCATACCCCATCAGTGCAGCAATGCTTATTCAATACCGCCAGCAGATGGAGACACTGGGGGATCATTTTCTAAGGATTTATACTGATTTTTCCTGTCTGAATTTGTCGCACAGAAAGTTGCAGGCCAAATATGTGTGACATTTCTGCGACTTTAGCTTCTAGAGCATTTTTACAACATTATACATAGGTGCTGAATACATAAAAAGCGACTGTTCAGCGACAGACAAGTCGCATCGGCTGAAAGTAGGCCAGAATGTCAGTCCATGTTGGAGCAGGTTTAGATACAGTCTAAAGCATAGATCTCAAAGTCTGTGCACAGAATTTAGCAAGGGCCTCGCACCTTCTGATGCATCAGGTAGGTGCACAATAGCATAGCCTAACCCTCTGTACTTTGGTCTATATTGATGCGGGACATAGACAGCCAGCTGATGACCAATCCATTAGTGCAATGGATGGCTGGAAGCATTTGTCTTTGCCTTTGCAATACCACAGAAGCAATGCATGGTCAATGTACAGCAATGACACACCTGTGTGAACAGCCAGGAGACCCCCCCCCCCATGTTATGTTACATAGTTACATAGTTAGTACGGTCGAAAAAAGACATATGTCCATCAAGTTCAACCAGGGAATTAAGGGGTAGGGGTGTGGCGCGATATTGGGGAAGGGATGAGATTTTATATTTCTTCATAAGCATTAATCTTATTTTGTCAATTAGGAACATTCAGCACCCACCCGCTATCAAGGCAGCTGCCTATCATGTCATGCCCTACCTGCACAGGTGTGCTGGCTACTCAAATGATCCAATTAAGGAGGCCATTTAGTCAGCAGCAGCAGAAGTCCTGTGCCTGGACGCTCCAACAGGGGCCAGACACAAGCAGAAGCAGAAGCAGCAGAAGCACCACCTTTTGTTTTTTGGCTGCAGCAGCAGCAAGGCCCACAGGGCTGGCTAGCTGGCTAGCCAGCAAGCAGGTAGCAATGAAAGTAGGAATCTTTCTTTTTAACCCTGTAAGGGGGTGGTGCACTGTACCCGAAGATACTGCCATATCGGGTCAATGCATAGGGCGACGGAAGCAAGCTTCGAAATCGGCCCCCGTTCTCAAAAATCCATTTAATATATGGTCCCCAGATAGGGGACGTATCAGATATTAAACTGATAAGAACAGATTTTTTTATCTAAAGCCGAGGAACGTGCTTTCGATTCACCCAAAGTGCAAGAAAAAGTGCAAACGTGTTACACTAAAAAAAACGTGCACAAAGGATGCGGTCTATCGCAAGCCCTTCTCCGATAGGAGAGAGGCCCCCCAACAAACCTTACCCTTCGCCTCCGGACCAAAAGGTACCTGCGAGGTTCCAGGTTCGATGTCCCTTTTCACCGAAGCTACTAGGGGACCACAAATGCTCCCGGCATCCCCCTTGGCGTTAGCCAAGGTATCTGCCCGCAGAGCCGATTACGGTAGGTACCCTGCCAAAGCAGGAGTACCCGGGGTGTTTGCAGGGAGGTGCGGAACCTAATGGCCACACACACCTCCCCTAGACCGCCAGGAGGGACACCCAGAAGGGCTACCGCATCCTGACAAATCCTGTGAACACACAACACGCAAAAAGTGACACAGTGAGACAAAAAATAAATAAATAAGTGAATGTGTGCAGATATACTGCCCGGACATCCGGCCGGATCTATAAAAATTTCTCTGATCCTAGCCAGAAGGCCGGGAATCAAGAGGTGAGTGCCACAAGGTGAAGAGATTATGGTGCCCGTGCTTCAACTCAGTGAGTCTATCCTCCCAGTGAGTTTCGGCACCTCGGGGTCACCACTCCCCGAGGCACAAAAGTACCTCGGCTCTAGACCCTCTCAGCCTCATGGCGAGACCCGGAGGGAACAGGTCACATCGGGGCAGCCGTCGAGCTGATTCCTCAGAACCAGCCCCGGAAAGCCCTGGTACACCTGCATCCTCCATGCAGCACCCATCCCCACCAGCCCCATATCGGCGTTACGGTCCACCGGTATGAAAAACTGATAAGAACAGATACTACACTTGATCTTAGCCAAAAGGCCGAGAAGCGATAACCGTGAAAGGGGCGGGCCCAACAAGGTCCCCTTCATGGGCACTATCACTGCTTGCTGTCAGGGAGGCTGCCAGACAATTTTCCATGCACACTCTGGGCTGGGGGGCAGTCAACCACCAGTACACACAGCAGAACCTAAACCCATACCATTATTGCTAAGCAGCAAGACAGGGGCCCATTGCACTCCCACGGGGCCTTTTTAAATGCAATCCATAACCCGGATTTGCCAGGAACCCTTCTTACTCCTCCTACTTGCATGTGACACTGGGCTTAGGATCTGCATAGGAAACACACACACAAGCACACACCTACCTTTGTTGCCTGCAGATGCCTCCTTGGCTGTCCCCAAACGGTATCAAACCAACACCCACGGGAAGCTGTAAGCATAGAGGACATGCCTGCACCCCATTGGACTTACCTGTGTGGGTTAAATCCGGGTTATTTGACAACCTATGGCGGTGATGGTTCTGCTCAGGCAGAGCAGTGCTGATGCTCCTCATAAAGCTGTCGCTGCTGTGAAGGTTCTAGGTGACATCACAAATCCCTATGGTTACATACACAACAAAGCTGGGTTGTTGTTGTTTACACTCTGCAAGGCCTGTGGAAGTGAGTGACATCATAGCACTGTAGTTCTGAGGGTTCAAGATGGATGCAACAATCTCCTGTTGCTTCTATGAAGGCCGTAATAGACGACATCACCAAACAGCTCCATAGTCACATACACAGCAAAGGAGAGATGTTGTTTACACCTAGTGATGTCAGTGGTATTGAGTGACATCACAGCACAGTGCTAAGGCTCCTGGGCCTGGACACAGCAGCGGCTGCAATATCTCAACGGAGAATATGTTTATATCTATGTGTGTGTGTGCGCATATATATATATATATATATATATATATATATATATATATATATATATTTCTCCGCCGAAATCACTTTTAAACCCATTTCCACCTTTTTTTCCCTTCTCTTCCTCTTACTTTTTTTTCACGTTTTTTTACGTTTTTCTCCTTTTCGCCTCTTTTCTGGGCGTATTATTCTTCTTTTTCTTCTTTTTTTTCGTCTAATGCATACCCCATCAGTGCAGCAATGCTTATTCAATACCGCCAGCAGATGGAGACACTGGGGGATCATTTTCTAAGGATTTATACTGATTTTTCCTGTCTGAATTTGTCGCACAGAAAGTTGCAGGCCAAATATGTGTGACATTTCTGCGACTTTAGCTTCTAGAGCATTTTTACAACATTATACATAGGTGCTGAATACATAAAAAGCGACTGTTCAGCGACAGACAAGTCGCATCGGCTGAAAGTAGGCCAGAATGTCAGTCCATGTTGGAGCAGGTTTAGATACAGTCTAAAGCATAGATCTCAAAGTCTGTGCACAGAATTTAGCAAGGGCCTCGCACCTTCTGATGCATCAGGTAGGTGCACAATAGCATAGCCTAACCCTCTGTACTTTGGTCTATATTGATGCGGGACATAGACAGCCAGCTGATGACCAATCCATTAGTGCAATGGATGGCTGGAAGCATTTGTCTTTGCCTTTGCAATACCACAGAAGCAATGCATGGTCAATGTACAGCAATGACACACCTGTGTGAACAGCCAGGAGACCCCCCCCCCCATGTTATGTTACATAGTTACATAGTTAGTACGGTCGAAAAAAGACATATGTCCATCAAGTTCAACCAGGGAATTAAGGGGTAGGGGTGTGGCGCGATATTGGGGAAGGGATGAGATTTTATATTTCTTCATAAGCATTAATCTTATTTTGTCAATTAGGAACATTCAGCACCCACCCGCTATCAAGGCAGCTGCCTATCATGTCATGCCCTACCTGCACAGGTGTGCTGGCTACTCAAATGATCCAATTAAGGAGGCCATTTAGTCAGCAGCAGCAGAAGTCCTGTGCCTGGACGCTCCAACAGGGGCCAGACACAAGCAGAAGCAGAAGCAGCACCACCTTTTGTTTTTTGGCTGCAGCAGCAGCAAGGCCCACAGGGCTGGCTAGCTGGCTAGCCAGCAAGCAGGTAGCAATGAAAGTAGGAATCTTTCTTTTTAACCCTGTAAGGGGGTGGTGCACTGTACCCGAAGATACTGCCATATCGGGTCAATGCATAGGGCGACGGAAGCAAGCTTCGAAATCGGCCCCCGTTCTCAAAAATCCATTTAATATATGGTCCCCAGATAGGGGACGTATCAGATATTAAACTGATAAGAACAGATACTACACTTGATCTTAGCCAAAAGGCCGAGAAGCGATAACCGTGAAAGGGGCGGGCCCAACAAGGTCCCCTTCATGGGCACTATCACTGCTTGCTGTCAGGGAGGCTGCCAGACAATTTTCCATGCACACTCTGGGCTGGGGGGCAGTCAACCACCAGTACACACAGCAGAACCTAAACCCATACCATTATTGCTAAGCAGCAAGACAGGGGCCCATTGCACTCCCACGGGGCCTTTTTAAATGCAATCCATAACCCGGATTTGCCAGGAACCCTTCTTACTCCTCCTACTTGCATGTGACACTGGGCTTAGGATCTGCATAGGAAACACACACACAAGCACACACCTACCTTTGTTGCCTGCAGATGCCTCCTTGGCTGTCCCCAAACGGTATCAAACCAACACCCACGGGAAGCTGTAAGCATAGAGGACATGCCTGCACCCCATTGGACTTACCTGTGTGGGTTAAATCCGGGTTATTTGACAACCTATGGCGGTGATGGTTCTGCTCAGGCAGAGCAGTGCTGATGCTCCTCATAAAGCTGTCGCTGCTGTGAAGGTTCTAGGTGACATCACAAATCCCTATGGTTACATACACAACAAAGCTGGGTTGTTGTTGTTTACACTCTGCAAGGCCTGTGGAAGTGAGTGACATCATAGCACTGTAGTTCTGAGGGTTCAAGATGGATGCAACAATCTCCTGTTGCTTCTATGAAGGCCGTAATAGACGACATCACCAAACAGCTCCATAGTCACATACACAGCAAAGGAGAGATGTTGTTTACACCTAGTGATGTCAGTGGTATTGAGTGACATCACAGCACAGTGCTAAGGCTCCTGGGCCTGGACACAGCAGCGGCTGCAATATCTCAACGGAGAATACGTTTATATCTATGTGTGTGTGTGCGCATATATATATATATATATATATATATATATATATATATATATATATATATATATATTTCTCCGCCGAAATCACTTTTAAACCCATTTCCACCTTTTTTTCCCTTCTCTTCCTCTTACTTTTTTTTCACGTTTTTTTACGTTTTTCTCCTTTTCGCCTCTTTTCTGGGCGTATTATTCTTCTTTTTCTTCTTTTTTTTCGTCTAATGCATACCCCATCAGTGCAGCAATGCTTATTCAATACCGCCAGCAGATGGAGACACTGGGGGATCATTTTCTAAGGATTTATACTGATTTTTCCTGTCTGAATTTGTCGCACAGAAAGTTGCAGGCCAAATATGTGTGACATTTCTGCGACTTTAGCTTCTAGAGCATTTTTACAACATTATACATAGGTGCTGAATACATAAAAAGCGACTGTTCAGCGACAGACAAGTCGCATCGGCTGAAAGTAGGCCAGAATGTCAGTCCATGTTGGAGCAGGTTTAGATACAGTCTAAAGCATAGATCTCAAAGTCTGTGCACAGAATTTAGCAAGGGCCTCGCACCTTCTGATGCATCAGGTAGGTGCACAATAGCATAGCCTAACCCTCTGTACTTTGGTCTATATTGATGCGGGACATAGACAGCCAGCTGATGACCAATCCATTAGTGCAATGGATGGCTGGAAGCATTTGTCTTTGCCTTTGCAATACCACAGAAGCAATGCATGGTCAATGTACAGCAATGACACACCTGTGTGAACAGCCAGGAGACCCCCCCCCCCCCCCCCATGTTATGTTACATAGTTACATAGTTAGTACGGTCGAAAAAAGACATATGTCCATCAAGTTCAACCAGGGAATTAAGGGGTAGGGGTGTGGCGCGATATTGGGGAAGGGATGAGATTTTATATTTCTTCATAAGCATTAATCTTATTTTGTCAATTAGGAACATTCAGCACCCACCCGCTATCAAGGCAGCTGCCTATCATGTCATGCCCTACCTGCACAGGTGTGCTGGCTACTCAAATGATCCAATTAAGGAGGCCATTTAGTCAGCAGCAGCAGAAGTCCTGTGCCTGGACGCTCCAACAGGGGCCAGACACAAGCAGAAGCAGCAGCAGCACCACCTTTTGTTTTTTGGCTGCAGCAGCAGCAAGGCCCACAGGGCTGGCTAGCTGGCTAGCCAGCAAGCAGGTAGCAATGAAAGTAGGAATCTTTCTTTTTAACCCTGTAAGGGGGTGGTGCACTGTACCCGAAGATACTGCCATATCGGGTCAATGCATAGGGCGACGGAAGCAAGCTTCGAAATCGGCCCCCGTTCTCAAAAATCCATTTAATATATGGTCCCCAGATAGGGGACGTATCAGATATTAAACTGATAAGAACAGATACTACACTTGATCTTAGCCAAAAGGCCGAGAAGCGATAACCGTGAAAGGGGCGGGCCCAACAAGGTCCCCTTCATGGGCACTATCACTGCTTGCTGTCAGGGAGGCTGCCAGACAATTTTCCATGCACACTCTGGGCTGGGGGGCAGTCAACCACCAGTACACACAGCAGAACCTAAACCCATACCATTATTGCTAAGCAGCAAGACAGGGGCCCATTGCACTCCCACGGGGCCTTTTTAAATGCAATCCATAACCCGGATTTGCCAGGAACCCTTCTTACTCCTCCTACTTGCATGTGACACTGGGCTTAGGATCTGCATAGGAAACACACACACAAGCACACACCTACCTTTGTTGCCTGCAGATGCCTCCTTGGCTGTCCCCAAACGGTATCAAACCAACACCCACGGGAAGCTGTAAGCATAGAGGACATGCCTGCACCCCATTGGACTTACCTGTGTGGGTTAAATCCGGGTTATTTGACAACCTATGGCGGTGATGGTTCTGCTCAGGCAGAGCAGTGCTGATGCTCCTCATAAAGCTGTCGCTGCTGTGAAGGTTCTAGGTGACATCACAAATCCCTATGGTTACATACACAACAAAGCTGGGTTGTTGTTGTTTACACTCTGCAAGGCCTGTGGAAGTGAGTGACATCATAGCACTGTAGTTCTGAGGGTTCAAGATGGATGCAACAATCTCCTGTTGCTTCTATGAAGGCCGTAATAGACGACATCACCAAACAGCTCCATAGTCACATACACAGCAAAGGAGAGATGTTGTTTACACCTAGTGATGTCAGTGGTATTGAGTGACATCACAGCACAGTGCTAAGGCTCCTGGGCCTGGACACAGCAGCGGCTGCAATATCTCAACGGAGAATACGTTTATATCTATGTGTGTGTGTGCGCATATATATATATATATATATATATATATATATATATATATATATATATATATTTCTCCGCCGAAATCACTTTTAAACCCATTTCCACCTTTTTTTCCCTTCTCTTCCTCTTACTTTTTTTTCACGTTTTTTTACGTTTTTCTCCTTTTCGCCTCTTTTCTGGGCGTATTATTCTTCTTTTTCTTCTTTTTTTTCGTCTAATGCATACCCCATCAGTGCAGCAATGCTTATTCAATACCGCCAGCAGATGGAGACACTGGGGGATCATTTTCTAAGGATTTATACTGATTTTTCCTGTCTGAATTTGTCGCACAGAAAGTTGCAGGCCAAATATGTGTGACATTTCTGCGACTTTAGCTTCTAGAGCATTTTTACAACATTATACATAGGTGCTGAATACATAAAAAGCGACTGTTCAGCGACAGACAAGTCGCATCGGCTGAAAGTAGGCCAGAATGTCAGTCCATGTTGGAGCAGGTTTAGATACAGTCTAAAGCATAGATCTCAAAGTCTGTGCACAGAATTTAGCAAGGGCCTCGCACCTTCTGATGCATCAGGTAGGTGCACAATAGCATAGCCTAACCCTCTGTACTTTGGTCTATATTGATGCGGGACATAGACAGCCAGCTGATGACCAATCCATTAGTGCAATGGATGGCTGGAAGCATTTGTCTTTGCCTTTGCAATACCACAGAAGCAATGCATGGTCAATGTACAGCAATGACACACCTGTGTGAACAGCCAGGAGACCCCCCCCCATGTTATGTTACATAGTTACATAGTTAGTACGGTCGAAAAAAGACATATGTCCATCAAGTTCAACCAGGGAATTAAGGGGTAGGGGTGTGGCGCGATATTGGGGAAGGGATGAGATTTTATATTTCTTCATAAGCATTCATCTTATTTTGTCAATTAGGAACATTCAGCACCCACCCGCTATCAAGGCAGCTGCCTATCATGTCATGCCCTACCTGCACAGGTGTGCTGGCTACTCAAATGATCCAATTAAGGAGGCCATTTAGTCAGCAGCAGCAGAAGTCCTGTGCCTGGACGCTCCAACAGGGGCCAGACACAAGCAGAAGCAGAAGCAGCAGAAGCAGCAGCAGCACCACCTTTTGTTTTTTGGCTGCAGCAGCAGCAAGGCCCACAGGGCTGGCTAGCTGGCTAGCCAGCAAGCAGGTAGCAATGAAAGTAGGAATCTTTCTTTTTAACCCTGTAAGGGGGTGGTGCACTGTACCCGAAGATACTGCCATATCGGGTCAATGCATAGGGCGACGGAAGCAAGCTTCGAAATCGGCCCCCGTTCTCAAAAATCCATTTAATATATGGTCCCCAGATAGGGGACGTATCAGATATTAAACTGATAAGAACAGATACTACACTTGATCTTAGCCAAAAGGCCGAGAAGCGATAACCGTGAAAGGGGCGGGCCCAACAAGGTCCCCTTCATGGGCACTATCACTGCTTGCTGTCAGGGAGGCTGCCAGACAATTTTCCATGCACACTCTGGGCTGGGGGGCAGTCAACCACCAGTACACACAGCAGAACCTAAACCCATACCATTATTGCTAAGCAGCAAGACAGGGGCCCATTGCACTCCCACGGGGCCTTTTTAAATGCAATCCATAACCCGGATTTGCCAGGAACCCTTCTTACTCCTCCTACTTGCATGTGACACTGGGCTTAGGATCTGCATAGGAAACACACACACAAGCACACACCTACCTTTGTTGCCTGCAGATGCCTCCTTGGCTGTCCCCAAACGGTATCAAACCAACACCCACGGGAAGCTGTAAGCATAGAGGACATGCCTGCACCCCATTGGACTTACCTGTGTGGGTTAAATCCGGGTTATTTGACAACCTATGGCGGTGATGGTTCTGCTCAGGCAGAGCAGTGCTGATGCTCCTCATAAAGCTGTCGCTGCTGTGAAGGTTCTAGGTGACATCACAAATCCCTATGGTTACATACACAACAAAGCTGGGTTGTTGTTGTTTACACTCTGCAAGGCCTGTGGAAGTGAGTGACATCATAGCACTGTAGTTCTGAGGGTTCAAGATGGATGCAACAATCTCCTGTTGCTTCTATGAAGGCCGTAATAGACGACATCACCAAACAGCTCCATAGTCACATACACAGCAAAGGAGAGATGTTGTTTACACCTAGTGATGTCAGTGGTATTGAGTGACATCACAGCACAGTGCTAAGGCTCCTGGGCCTGGACACAGCAGCGGCTGCAATATCTCAACGGAGAATACGTTTATATCTATGTGTGTGTGTGCGCATATATATATATATATATATATATATATATATATATATATATATATATTTCTCCGCCGAAATCACTTTTAAACCCATTTCCACCTTTTTTTCCCTTCTCTTCCTCTTACTTTTTTTTCACGTTTTTTTACGTTTTTCTCCTTTTCGCCTCTTTTCTGGGCGTATTATTCTTCTTTTTCTTCTTTTTTTTCGTCTAATGCATACCCCATCAGTGCAGCAATGCTTATTCAATACCGCCAGCAGATGGAGACACTGGGGGATCATTTTCTAAGGATTTATACTGATTTTTCCTGTCTGAATTTGTCGCACAGAAAGTTGCAGGCCAAATATGTGTGACATTTCTGCGACTTTAGCTTCTAGAGCATTTTTACAACATTATACATAGGTGCTGAATACATAAAAAGCGACTGTTCAGCGACAGACAAGTCGCATCGGCTGAAAGTAGGCCAGAATGTCAGTCCATGTTGGAGCAGGTTTAGATACAGTCTAAAGCATAGATCTCAAAGTCTGTGCACAGAATTTAGCAAGGGCCTCGCACCTTCTGATGCATCAGGTAGGTGCACAATAGCATAGCCTAACCCTCTGTACTTTGGTCTATATTGATGCGGGACATAGACAGCCAGCTGATGACCAATCCATTAGTGCAATGGATGGCTGGAAGCATTTGTCTTTGCCTTTGCAATACCACAGAAGCAATGCATGGTCAATGTACAGCAATGACACACCTGTGTGAACAGCCAGGAGACCCCCCCCCCCCCCCATGTTATGTTACATAGTTACATAGTTAGTACGGTCGAAAAAAGACATATGTCCATCAAGTTCAACCAGGGAATTAAGGGGTAGGGGTGTGGCGCGATATTGGGGAAGGGATGAGATTTTATATTTCTTCATAAGCATTAATCTTATTTTGTCAATTAGGAACATTCAGCACCCACCCGCTATCAAGGCAGCTGCCTATCATGTCATGCCCTACCTGCACAGGTGTGCTGGCTACTCAAATGATCCAATTAAGGAGGCCATTTAGTCAGCAGCAGCAGAAGTCCTGTGCCTGGACGCTCCAACAGGGGCCAGACACAAGCAGAAGCAGAAGCAGCAGAAGCAGCAGCAGCACCACCTTTTGTTTTTTGGCTGCAGCAGCAGCAAGGCCCACAGGGCTGGCTAGCTGGCTAGCCAGCAAGCAGGTAGCAATGAAAGTAGGAATCTTTCTTTTTAACCCTGTAAGGGGGTGGTGCACTGTACCCGAAGATACTGCCATATCGGGTCAATGCATAGGGCGACGGAAGCAAGCTTCGAAATCGGCCCCCGTTCTCAAAAATCCATTTAATATATGGTCCCCAGATAGGGGACGTATCAGATATTAAACTGATAAGAACAGATACTACACTTGATCTTAGCCAAAAGGCCGAGAAGCGATAACCGTGAAAGGGGCGGGCCCAACAAGGTCCCCTTCATGGGCACTATCACTGCTTGCTGTCAGGGAGGCTGCCAGACAATTTTCCATGCACACTCTGGGCTGGGGGGCAGTCAACCACCAGTACACACAGCAGAACCTAAACCCATACCATTATTGCTAAGCAGCAAGACAGGGGCCCATTGCACTCCCACGGGGCCTTTTTAAATGCAATCCATAACCCGGATTTGCCAGGAACCCTTCTTACTCCTCCTACTTGCATGTGACACTGGGCTTAGGATCTGCATAGGAAACACACACACAAGCACACACCTACCTTTGTTGCCTGCAGATGCCTCCTTGGCTGTCCCCAAACGGTATCAAACCAACACCCACGGGAAGCTGTAAGCATAGAGGACATGCCTGCACCCCATTGGACTTACCTGTGTGGGTTAAATCCGGGTTATTTGACAACCTATGGCGGTGATGGTTCTGCTCAGGCAGAGCAGTGCTGATGCTCCTCATAAAGCTGTCGCTGCTGTGAAGGTTCTAGGTGACATCACAAATCCCTATGGTTACATACACAACAAAGCTGGGTTGTTGTTGTTTACACTCTGCAAGGCCTGTGGAAGTGAGTGACATCATAGCACTGTAGTTCTGAGGGTTCAAGATGGATGCAACAATCTCCTGTTGCTTCTATGAAGGCCGTAATAGACGACATCACCAAACAGCTCCATAGTCACATACACAGCAAAGGAGAGATGTTGTTTACACCTAGTGATGTCAGTGGTATTGAGTGACATCACAGCACAGTGCTAAGGCTCCTGGGCCTGGACACAGCAGCGGCTGCAATATCTCAACGGAGAATACGTTTATATCTATGTGTGTGTGTGCGCATATATATATATATATATATATATATATATATATATATATATATTTCTCCGCCGAAATCACTTTTAAACCCATTTCCACCTTTTTTTCCCTTCTCTTCCTCTTACTTTTTTTTCACGTTTTTTTACGTTTTTCTCCTTTTCGCCTCTTTTCTGGGCGTATTATTCTTCTTTTTCTTCTTTTTTTTCGTCTAATGCATACCCCATCAGTGCAGCAATGCTTATTCAATACCGCCAGCAGATGGAGACACTGGGGGATCATTTTCTAAGGATTTATACTGATTTTTCCTGTCTGAATTTGTCGCACAGAAAGTTGCAGGCCAAATATGTGTGACATTTCTGCGACTTTAGCTTCTAGAGCATTTTTACAACATTATACATAGGTGCTGAATACATAAAAAGCGACTGTTCAGCGACAGACAAGTCGCATCGGCTGAAAGTAGGCCAGAATGTCAGTCCATGTTGGAGCAGGTTTAGATACAGTCTAAAGCATAGATCTCAAAGTCTGTGCACAGAATTTAGCAAGGGCCTCGCACCTTCTGATGCATCAGGTAGGTGCACAATAGCATAGCCTAACCCTCTGTACTTTGGTCTATATTGATGCGGGACATAGACAGCCAGCTGATGACCAATCCATTAGTGCAATGGATGGCTGGAAGCATTTGTCTTTGCCTTTGCAATACCACAGAAGCAATGCATGGTCAATGTACAGCAATGACACACCTGTGTGAACAGCCAGGAGACCCCCCCCCCCCCCCCCCATGTTATGTTACATAGTTACATAGTTAGTACGGTCGAAAAAAGACATATGTCCATCAAGTTCAACCAGGGAATTAAGGGGTAGGGGTGTGGCGCGATATTGGGGAAGGGATGAGATTTTATATTTCTTCATAAGCATTAATCTTATTTTGTCAATTAGGAACATTCAGCACCCACCCGCTATCAAGGCAGCTGCCTATCATGTCATGCCCTACCTGCACAGGTGTGCTGGCTACTCAAATGATCCAATTAAGGAGGCCATTTAGTCAGCAGCAGCAGAAGTCCTGTGCCTGGACGCTCCAACAGGGGCCAGACACAAGCAGAAGCAGAAGCAGCAGAAGCAGCAGCAGCACCACCTTTTGTTTTTTGGCTGCAGCAGCAGCAAGGCCCACAGGGCTGGCTAGCTGGCTAGCCAGCAAGCAGGTAACAATGAAAGTAGGAATCTTTCTTTTTAACCCTGTAAGGGGGTGGTGCACTGTACCCGAAGATACTGCCATATCGGGTCAATGCATAGGGCGACGGAAGCAAGCTTCGAAATCGGCCCCCGTTCTCAAAAATCCATTTAATATATGGTCCCCAGATAGGGGACGTATCAGATATTAAACTGATAAGAACAGATACTACACTTGATCTTAGCCAAAAGGCCGAGAAGCGATAACCGTGAAAGGGGCGGGCCCAACAAGGTCCCCTTCATGGGCACTATCACTGCTTGCTGTCAGGGAGGCTGCCAGACAATTTTCCATGCACACTCTGGGCTGGGGGGCAGTCAACCACCAGTACACACAGCAGAACCTAAACCCATACCATTATTGCTAAGCAGCAAGACAGGGGCCCATTGCACTCCCACGGGGCCTTTTTAAATGCAATCCATAACCCGGATTTGCCAGGAACCCTTCTTACTCCTCCTACTTGCATGTGACACTGGGCTTAGGATCTGCATAGGAAACACACACACAAGCACACACCTACCTTTGTTGCCTGCAGATGCCTCCTTGGCTGTCCCCAAACGGTATCAAACCAACACCCACGGGAAGCTGTAAGCATAGAGGACATGCCTGCACCCCATTGGACTTACCTGTGTGGGTTAAATCCGGGTTATTTGACAACCTATGGCGGTGATGGTTCTGCTCAGGCAGAGCAGTGCTGATGCTCCTCATAAAGCTGTCGCTGCTGTGAAGGTTCTAGGTGACATCACAAATCCCTATGGTTACATACACAACAAAGCTGGGTTGTTGTTGTTTACACTCTGCAAGGCCTGTGGAAGTGAGTGACATCATAGCACTGTAGTTCTGAGGGTTCAAGATGGATGCAACAATCTCCTGTTGCTTCTATGAAGGCCGTAATAGACGACATCACCAAACAGCTCCATAGTCACATACACAGCAAAGGAGAGATGTTGTTTACACCTAGTGATGTCAGTGGTATTGAGTGACATCACAGCACAGTGCTAAGGCTCCTGGGCCTGGACACAGCAGCGGCTGCAATATCTCAACGGAGAATACGTTTATATCTATGTGTGTGTGTGCGCATATATATATATATATATATATATATATATTTCTCCGCCGAAATCACTTTTAAACCCATTTCCACCTTTTTTTCCCTTCTCTTCCTCTTACTTTTTTTTCACGTTTTTTTACGTTTTTCTCCTTTTCGCCTCTTTTCTGGGCGAATTATTCTTCTTCTTTTTCTTCTTTTTTTTCGTCTAATGCATACCCCATCAGTGCAGCAATGCTTATTCAATACCGCCAGCAGATGGAGACACTGGGGGATCATTTTCTAAGGATTTATACTGATTTTTCCTGTCTGAATTTGTCGCACAGAAAGTTGCAGGCCAAATATGTGTGACATTTCTGCGACTTTAGCTTCTAGAGCATTTTTACAACATTATACATAGGTGCTGAATACATAAAAAGCGACTGTTCAGCGACAGACAAGTCGCATCGGCTGAAAGTAGGCCAGAATGTCAGTCCATGTTGGAGCAGGTTTAGATACAGTCTAAAGCATAGATCTCAAAGTCTGTGCACAGAATTTAGCAAGGGCCTCGCACCTTCTGATGCATCAGGTAGGTGCACAATAGCATAGCCTAACCCTCTGTACTTTGGTCTATATTGATGCGGGACATAGACAGCCAGCTGATGACCAATCCATTAGTGCAATGGATGGCTGGAAGCATTTGTCTTTGCCTTTGCAATACCACAGAAGCAATGCATGGTCAATGTACAGCAATGACACACCTGTGTGAACAGCCAGGAGACCCCCCCCCCCCCCCATGTTATGTTACATAGTTACATAGTTAGTACGGTCGAAAAAAGACATATGTCCATCAAGTTCAACCAGGGAATTAAGGGGTAGGGGTGTGGCGCGATATTGGGGAAGGGATGAGATTTTATATTTCTTCATAAGCATTAATCTTATTTTGTCAATTAGGAACATTCAGCACCCACCCGCTATCAAGGCAGCTGCCTATCATGTCATGCCCTACCTGCACAGGTGTGCTGGCTACTCAAATGATCCAATTAAGGAGGCCATTTAGTCAGCAGCAGCAGAAGTCCTGTGCCTGGACGCTCCAACAGGGGCCAGACACAAGCAGAAGCAGCAGAAGCAGCAGCAGCACCACCTTTTGTTTTTTGGCTGCAGCAGCAGCAAGGCCCACAGGGCTGGCTAGCTGGCTAGCCAGCAAGCAGGTAGCAATGAAAGTAGGAATCTTTCTTTTTAACCCTGTAAGGGGGTGGTGCACTGTACCCGAAGATACTGCCATATCGGGTCAATGCATAGGGCGACGGAAGCAAGCTTCGAAATCGGCCCCCGTTCTCAAAAATCCATTTAATATATGGTCCCCAGATAGGGGACGTATCAGATATTAAACTGATAAGAACAGATACTACACTTGATCTTAGCCAAAAGGCCGAGAAGCGATAACCGTGAAAGGGGCGGGCCCAACAAGGTCCCCTTCATGGGCACTATCACTGCTTGCTGTCAGGGAGGCTGCCAGACAATTTTCCATGCACACTCTGGGCTGGGGGGCAGTCAACCACCAGTACACACAGCAGAACCTAAACCCATACCATTATTGCTAAGCAGCAAGACAGGGGCCCATTGCACTCCCACGGGGCCTTTTTAAATGCAATCCATAACCCGGATTTGCCAGGAACCCTTCTTACTCCTCCTACTTGCATGTGACACTGGGCTTAGGATCTGCATAGGAAACACACACACAAGCACACACCTACCTTTGTTGCCTGCAGATGCCTCCTTGGCTGTCCCCAAACGGTATCAAACCAACACCCACGGGAAGCTGTAAGCATAGAGGACATGCCTGCACCCCATTGGACTTACCTGTGTGGGTTAAATCCGGGTTATTTGACAACCTATGGCGGTGATGGTTCTGCTCAGGCAGAGCAGTGCTGATGCTCCTCATAAAGCTGTCGCTGCTGTGAAGGTTCTAGGTGACATCACAAATCCCTATGGTTACATACACAACAAAGCTGGGTTGTTGTTGTTTACACTCTGCAAGGCCTGTGGAAGTGAGTGACATCATAGCACTGTAGTTCTGAGGGTTCAAGATGGATGCAACAATCTCCTGTTGCTTCTATGAAGGCCGTAATAGACGACATCACCAAACAGCTCCATAGTCACATACACAGCAAAGGAGAGATGTTGTTTACACCTAGTGATGTCAGTGGTATTGAGTGACATCACAGCACAGTGCTAAGGCTCCTGGGCCTGGACACAGCAGCGGCTGCAATATCTCAACGGAGAATACGTTTATATCTATGTGTGTGTGTGCGCATATATATATATATATATATATATATATATATATATATATATATTTCTCCGCCGAAATCACTTTTAAACCCATTTCCACCTTTTTTTCCCTTCTCTTCCTCTTACTTTTTTTTCACGTTTTTTTACGTTTTTCTCCTTTTCGCCTCTTTTCTGGGCGTATTATTCTTCTTTTTCTTCTTTTTTTTCGTCTAATGCATACCCCATCAGTGCAGCAATGCTTATTCAATACCGCCAGCAGATGGAGACACTGGGGGATCATTTTCTAAGGATTTATACTGATTTTTCCTGTCTGAATTTGTCGCACAGAAAGTTGCAGGCCAAATATGTGTGACATTTCTGCGACTTTAGCTTCTAGAGCATTTTTACAACATTATACATAGGTGCTGAATACATAAAAAGCGACTGTTCAGCGACAGACAAGTCGCATCGGCTGAAAGTAGGCCAGAATGTCAGTCCATGTTGGAGCAGGTTTAGATACAGTCTAAAGCATAGATCTCAAAGTCTGTGCACAGAATTTAGCAAGGGCCTCGCACCTTCTGATGCATCAGGTAGGTGCACAATAGCATAGCCTAACCCTCTGTACTTTGGTCTATATTGATGCGGGACATAGACAGCCAGCTGATGACCAATCCATTAGTGCAATGGATGGCTGGAAGCATTTGTCTTTGCCTTTGCAATACCACAGAAGCAATGCATGGTCAATGTACAGCAATGACACACCTGTGTGAACAGCCAGGAGACCCCCCCCCCCCCCCCCATGTTATGTTACATAGTTAGTACGGTCGAAAAAAGACATATGTCCATCAAGTTCAACCAGGGAATTAAGGGGTAGGGGTGTGGCGCGATATTGGGGAAGGGATGAGATTTTATATTTCTTCATAAGCATTAATCTTATTTTGTCAATTAGGAACATTCAGCACCCACCCGCTATCAAGGCAGCTGCCTATCATGTCATGCCCTACCTGCACAGGTGTGCTGGCTACTCAAATGATCCAATTAAGGAGGCCATTTAGTCAGCAGCAGCAGAAGTCCTGTGCCTGGACGCTCCAACAGGGGCCAGACACAAGCAGAAGCAGAAGCAGCAGAAGCAGCAGCAGCACCACCTTTTGTTTTTTGGCTGCAGCAGCAGCAAGGCCCACAGGGCTGGCTAGCTGGCTAGCCAGCAAGCAGGTAGCAATGAAAGTAGGAATCTTTCTTTTTAACCCTGTAAGGGGGTGGTGCACTGTACCCGAAGATACCGCCATATCGGGTCAATGCATAGGGCGACGGAAGCAAGCTTCGAAATCGGCCCCCGTTCTCAAAAATCCATTTAATATATGGTCCCCAGATAGGGGACGTATCAGATATTAAACTGATAAGAACAGATACTACACTTGATCTTAGCCAAAAGGCCGAGAAGCGATAACCGTGAAAGGGGCGGGCCCAACAAGGTCCCCTTCATGGGCACTATCACTGCTTGCTGTCAGGGAGGCTGCCAGACAATTTTCCATGCACACTCTGGGCTGGGGGGCAGTCAACCACCAGTACACACAGCAGAACCTAAACCCATACCATTATTGCTAAGCAGCAAGACAGGGGCCCATTGCACTCCCACGGGGCCTTTTTAAATGCAATCCATAACCCGGATTTGCCAGGAACCCTTCTTACTCCTCCTACTTGCATGTGACACTGGGCTTAGGATCTGCATAGGAAACACACACACAAGCACACACCTACCTTTGTTGCCTGCAGATGCCTCCTTGGCTGTCCCCAAACGGTATCAAACCAACACCCACGGGAAGCTGTAAGCATAGAGGACATGCCTGCACCCCATTGGACTTACCTGTGTGGGTTAAATCCGGGTTATTTGACAACCTATGGCGGTGATGGTTCTGCTCAGGCAGAGCAGTGCTGATGCTCCTCATAAAGCTGTCGCTGCTGTGAAGGTTCTAGGTGACATCACAAATCCCTATGGTTACATACACAACAAAGCTGGGTTGTTGTTGTTTACACTCTGCAAGGCCTGTGGAAGTGAGTGACATCATAGCACTGTAGTTCTGAGGGTTCAAGATGGATGCAACAATCTCCTGTTGCTTCTATGAAGGCCGTAATAGACGACATCACCAAACAGCTCCATAGTCACATACACAGCAAAGGAGAGATGTTGTTTACACCTAGTGATGTCAGTGGTATTGAGTGACATCACAGCACAGTGCTAAGGCTCCTGGGCCTGGACACAGCAGCGGCTGCAATATCTCAACGGAGAATACGTTTATATCTATGTGTGTGTGTGCGCATATATATATATATATATATATATATATATATATATATATATATATATATATATATATTTCTCCGCCGAAATCACTTTTAAACCCATTTCCACCTTTTTTTCCCTTCTCTTCCTCTTACTTTTTTTTCACGTTTTTTTACGTTTTTCTCCTTTTCGCCTCTTTTCTGGGCGTATTATTCTTCTTTTTCTTCTTTTTTTTCGTCTAATGCATACCCCATCAGTGCAGCAATGCTTATTCAATACCGCCAGCAGATGGAGACACTGGGGGATCATTTTCTAAGGATTTATACTGATTTTTCCTGTCTGAATTTGTCGCACAGAAAGTTGCAGGCCAAATATGTGTGACATTTCTGCGACTTTAGCTTCTAGAGCATTTTTACAACATTATACATAGGTGCTGAATACATAAAAAGCGACTGTTCAGCGACAGACAAGTCGCATCGGCTGAAAGTAGGCCAGAATGTCAGTCCATGTTGGAGCAGGTTTAGATACAGTCTAAAGCATAGATCTCAAAGTCTGTGCACAGAATTTAGCAAGGGCCTCGCACCTTCTGATGCATCAGGTAGGTGCACAATAGCATAGCCTAACCCTCTGTACTTTGGTCTATATTGATGCGGGACATAGACAGCCAGCTGATGACCAATCCATTAGTGCAATGGATGGCTGGAAGCATTTGTCTTTGCCTTTGCAATACCACAGAAGCAATGCATGGTCAATGTACAGCAATGACACACCTGTGTGAACAGCCAGGAGACCCCCCCCCCCCCCCCCATGTTATGTTACATAGTTACATAGTTAGTACGGTCGAAAAAAGACATATGTCCATCAAGTTCAACCAGGGAATTAAGGGGTAGGGGTGTTGCGCGATATTGGGGAAGGGATGAGATTTTATATTTCTTCATAAGCATTAATCTTATTTTGTCAATTAGGAACATTCAGCACCCACCCGCTATCAAGGCAGCTGCCTATCATGTCATGCCCTACCTGCACAGGTGTGCTGGCTACTCAAATGATCCAATTAAGGAGGCCATTTAGTCAGCAGCAGCAGAAGTCCTGTGCCTGGACGCTCCAACAGGGGCCAGACACAAGCAGAAGCAGAAGCAGCAGAAGCAGCAGCAGCACCACCTTTTGTTTTTTGGCTGCAGCAGCAGCAAGGCCCACAGGGCTGGCTAGCTGGCTAGCCAGCAAGCAGGTAGCAATGAAAGTAGGAATCTTTCTTTTTAACCCTGTAAGGGGGTGGTGCACTGTACCCGAAGATACTGCCATATCGGGTCAATGCATAGGGCGACGGAAGCAAGCTTCGAAATCGGCCCCCGTTCTCAAAAATCCATTTAATATATGGTCCCCAGATAGGGGACGTATCAGATATTAAACTGATAAGAACAGATAAGGTTTCAACAAAATTTTATTGAATAAATAAGAAACCATACAAAATTTAAAATGCAAAATAATAAAAGGTTCACAAAAGTTTTAAAATACAAATAATAAAACCAGTAATAAAAGGAGAAAAAATAAAAATGGCAGGATAAAACATTATACAAATATCATATAAAAACTGATTATACTGTTATTTCGTTCCATAGAGGCAGACACCACATGGATGCTGCCTCGCTGGCCCCCAACTGTTTCTTGTCTCTTAGGTAATAGATGTACATCTCACTCAGGGCCAGCTTTATACAGTTTTTAACATCAATAAAATCATGTTTAAAAAGTAAGATGTTCCTAACTTTCCAGATGGCATTTTTAAAACAATTAATAATCATCCAGCAGATCATCTGCTGTTTAAAATTGGGGCAGTTAAAAAGACCGTAAAAGACACATTCGTGATTAAAATCTTTTAGGCCGCAGGCCCACTTCAAAAGTGGGCCTACCTTCCTCCAAAGCTCCCGTGCAAAAGGGCAGTTCCAAAATATGTGCAGCACCGTTTCGTCCACTCCGCAGCCATCTCTCGGGCACTTGGCTCTCGCCACCAGTCCTCGCCTGTGCTGGAACTCACGAGTAGGGAGGCACTGGTGGACGATTGCCCAGGCAAGATCCCTGTGTACATTCGCCAGAAACTTCCCGTACACGTTCCGCCATACCTTTTTGGATCTTGCCTGTGTGAAATTGGACACTGCCAGGGTAACCTCACTCCGCCTGAGGACCTTTGATACCTTTCTCTGGTCCCCCAGTATGTCAGGCTCCAAATCTTGGAGACCTAGGAGCCTGACTGTCTTTTCCAACACCACATAATGTTTTGGGGGACACAGAAGCACCGGAGCGTTCAGAGGGATGCGCAACCATCTTTTAAAAACCATGCCCGCAGCGTACCTTAAAAAGCAGCTAAAAATGCCATCGGATTTAATAATTTTAAAACAGAAACAGAAATACTTTATGTAAAAGAAAGTAAAAAGGTTAGGAACATCTTTCCCGCCATTATCTTTACTTTTGTACATAAAATCACGCTTTAATTTCTCCATTTTTGAACCCCATAAAAAGGTAAAAACAATTCTAGTTACTTTTTTAATGTATAAAATAGATGGAGGAAATACCATGGCAATGTATAGCATAATAGGGAGTAAAACCATCTTTATTATTAAAATCTTCCCCTCCATGGTAAGGTTTCTAAGATTCCACATTAAAATCTTCTTCTCCATCTTAGCTATAGCTGAATCCCAGTTAGGGCTCCCATCATTGACCTGGTTAAAAACAATACCTAAAACTTTAATTTGATCCTGTTGCATTGTGACTCCTGGGGTGATGGATGAATCCCAGGAGCCAATATAAAAACAGTCACATTTATCTGTGTTTAGCTTAAAACCAGAGACCTCGCAGAAATAGCTGGTGTTCCTCAATGCCCCCCTCATGGATGGAGAGTCCGGGCACAGTATGGTGACATCATCCATGTACCCCAACACCTTTAGATGGGTCCCTCCTCCACCAGGTATCGGTACGCCTCTTACTACCCAGTCTTTTCTGAGGAGGGCCATCAGTGGTTCGATTGCGCAAATAAAAAGGAGTGGGGACAGGGGGCAGCCCTGTTTGACACCTGATAAAAGAGGAACACCGCTGGTTAAAAAGCCATTAACAGAGACTTGACTAAAACAGGATCGGTATAAAAGCATGATTCGGCTTAAAATCGTTTCAGGCACTGCAATCTTTTTAAGAACTAAAAACAGGTATTCATGGGAGACCCTATCAAAGGCTTTTTCAAAGTCTAAGGATAAAATTGCTACAGTTTGATTTCTATCCTTAAAATACCATAAAACATCTCTTAAAATATTTAGGGATTCAGCTATAGACCTTCCAGGTACCCCACAAACCTGATTTGGGTGAATTAATTTATGAATAAAAGGTTTAAAACGGACAGCTAATAACTTGGCTAAAACTTTATAATCGACATTTAAAAGTGTGATGGGGCGCCAATTTTTTAGCATATCCTTTTCACCTTTTTTAAAAAGTAATGATACAATCCCCCTCCTCCAGGAAGGGGGAAGTTCATTAACAATAAAAGTTTCTTTATACAATAAAACCATATCATCCTTTAAAATATCCCAAAAAGCTAAATAAAATTCGATGGGTAAACCATCTTCCCCAGGGGCCTTCCCACTAGAAAAACTTTTAAAAACAAATAAAAGTTCAACTAAGTTAAGATCACGGGATAAAACCTCCTGGTCTAAAACATCTAGCTTAAAATCAAGGGAATTAAGAACATGTTCTAAAAAGGATGGATTAAGATCTTTCTTATTAAAAAGAAGCTGGTAGAAGTTAAAAACTGCATCTAACATGCCTTTTGGAGTGGATTCACCCTCAAGGTTTTGGATGATATCCCTCCTATTCATCACTTTTTTAAAAAAGAAACGGGAACATTTCTCGCCCTCCTCCAGGTGCTGCACATGTGAGTTAAAAATGATTTGTTTCCCTTTCTTTTCTATGGCATGTTTTATTTCAGTTTTAAGGTTTAAAATATCATTTTCTACATCCATACCAGCTTCTTTCAATTTAAAAAGTACATTTAAACGCATGTTAAGAACATAAAACCACTGTTTTTCCATTTTTGCCTTCTTCTTACCTGCTTTGATAAAAAAAAATCTGATTTTAGATTTGGTGCCCTCCCACCAGTGCAGCATAGGCTCGTGGGGTTTTCTTTGTGATTGCCAGCACTGGTAGGTCCGCACAAACTCCTCTTTTATCTCAGGGTCCTCTAGGAGTGTGGTGTTTAATCTCCAGAGGCCCCTTTTTGCTTTTTGCTCCCCCTCTAGCTCCAGGCCCACCAAGAGGAGCTTATGATCAGAGAAGATATTCTGCTCGAGCGTGCATTTCAGGGGTTTAAAAGCTCTAGAGGAAAAAATAAAATCGATTCTGGAGCTCACTCTTCCATTGGACCATGTGGCGCCCGGGTCCTCCGGCAAGAGATCCTTCCAGCAATCTTTCAAATTAAAATCATCAATAAAATTTTTAAGCAGGTAAGAAGTGCGGTCTTTACGATTAATATCCCCACCCTGCCGGTGTTCCCCATCACGTATGCAGTTAAAATCACCTCCCACCAGCAGGGGAGAAGACCCAACACAAAACAGTGGTAAAATTTCAAATAGTTCTGCCCGATCCTGTTTATCAGGAGGGGCATACACATTTAAAACACGAATTAAAAGTCCATTAAAATATAGATGAATTAAAAGAGCTCTGCCAGGCACAATCTCAGTTACTGTATGAATAGAAAAGGACTGGCCTCGGCAGAGCAGCCCAACACCCACAGAACGACAGTCATTTGCACCGGACCATATGGATGGGCCCAGCTTCCAGTCTTCTTTTAAGTCTTTATAGTCCATTTTACTAGGGATTCCACATTCTTGTAGCAGGCAAAGGTCAAAGTCACATGTCTCTAGATAAGAAAATAAAGCAGCCCTGCGATCAGGGCTCTTTAAGGACCTCACATTGAGTGAGGCAATTTTTACAGGGATAGGCATAGTTTATGGAGAGTCAGTGCTTGGAGAATCAAAGTCAATAATAAGCTGCGTACCGTCATCCCCCGCCTGCGGGGTCATCAGCTCCTTGATGTTCTGAGGGTCGGAGCTTGAGATCGATGATGCCCCGACCCTGAGCTCGCTCTCGTCCGAACTACGGCACGCCGCTTTCCTTTGAATGTCTTCCTCTTCTTCTTCTCTTTGTCTTTTAAATGTCACACTGCTGTCCATATCCTCTGTGTTGCTCTCACTCGATGTAATCTCTGGCCCCCGGCTGATGGATCTGCGTCTTCTTTCATCATTTGACGACTGGAACTGCTGCACAGGGGCCTGTGAGGCCTCTTTTCCGGAACCTTTGCCGCTACCTTGGGAAGTTTTCATCGCTTGTTCCCCAGCAAGCGTTGCTGAGGACTGTTGCTCCAACTTCCCCATCGATCGACGATGGCCAGTTTTACCCACCGGGTCCACTGCTGGCGGGGCAGCAAACCCTGGTTTGGCGCCACTTGTCTTCTTGGCCCTGTCCTGTATAGGCGGAGTAACAGGACCGGGCTCAGACCTGGCCACCTGGCTCCCCTTCCGGCGGGCTTTCACCGGGGCCTCTTCGTCCGGAGCAGGGCGACCCTGGGCCAAGCCAGTACCTGGCTTATGCTGCAATTTTGGGTCCACCTTTGCCCCCACCGAGGCCCGTCGGCTGCCACCCGCCACAGGTGAGCCCCCTTCAGAAGTTTCGGCGGGCTCTTGAGCCAGGTAGGAAGTCGATCGACGTCTTTCAATTTCCCGGGCAGTAAACTCGATTACCCGCCCGGGCTTCGTGGAATCCCCATGGCCTCCCCCTAGCACTACCACCGGTGGGCCCCCCGATGGAGCACCAGAGGTCTTGGGCCTGGACCCATCAGTACCTGCCATCTGGGGTTTGGGCATCTTAAAAAAGGACGTCTTTTGTCCTGTCCCCTCTTTGGGTGGGCCCAGCCTTGACCCACCCATCGTAGTTTTTGCTTTATGGGGACAGGAATTAAAATCGTGATTTTCCTCTCCGCAGAGGTTGCACCTTATCGTATGGCTACATCTTGAGGCTATGTGACCTTCTTGGCCACACCTATTGCAGCGAATCACACGCTCCGCGCCGCAGGTCTCCTGGGTGTGGCCAAACCTCAAGCAATTTCGGCAATACATAGGCATTTGAGGATAGAACAGGAAGCCCCGAACTCTCCCGATGGCAAAATTTGGGGGCGGATGGCAAAGACCCCCAATACCACCGGGATCCTTACGGAGCTTGACCCAGAACTTCCTCTTGCCGTTCCAGAACCGCACGGAGTTCAAGATTTTGTTTGCGAATCGCACCTCTTCGCAGTATCGCCGAAGAAAAGTGGCTATATCCTCCGTGGTCACATAAGGGCTGTGCATAGCCACCACCAACGGTATATGTTCCTCACCATAGAGGAACTGGAACGAAAGACCGTCGAGTCGATCGTCCCTCTGGTCCGCACCAGACAAGGTTGCATAGATGTTATCGCAACACGCCGTGGCCGTGAAGGTGACGGTATACAGGCCACGGCTTTCCTGGTCATTTAGACACAGGATGTCCTCCCTATTGAGGCGGAAGTAGTCAAGAAGAATCACCTCCGCAATGAAGCGGAGGTTCTTCAACTGACGATGGCTCTCCGACACCTCTATGCGGATGGTATTTCGCATCGACATTTCCCCAGAGGGGAAAGCCCAGGAGAACGGCATCTTCCACACCCAGGGACTAAGCCCCTTCCCCAATAGCAGCAGGGGCTCGGAATCCCGCTATAAAAGCGGAACCCTTACCCAAGGCAGAGGTCGGGGGTACCCTAGGTGCTTCCGAAGCTACAGGTAACGCTCAACGTACCGAAAATGCCTTCTGAGACACAAGGTCCCAGAGACAGGGGGATCGCAACCCGTTGTCCGTGGACTAAGCCCGCTCCCCAATAGCAGCAAGGGGGTGAAGTCCCTCCGTAAGGAGAGACAATCCCCCAAGGCCGAGAAGCGGGGTACCACAGACACCTTCCGACCAGACCAAATGCAGATACTACACTTGATCTTAGCCAAAAGGCCGAGAAGCGATAACCGTGAAAGGGGCGGGCCCAACAAGGTCCCCTTCATGGGCACTATCACTGCTTGCTGTCAGGGAGGCTGCCAGACAATTTTCCATGCACACTCTGGGCTGGGGGGCAGTCAACCACCAGTACACACAGCAGAACCTAAACCCATACCATTATTGCTAAGCAGCAAGACAGGGGCCCATTGCACTCCCACGGGGCCTTTTTAAATGCAATCCATAACCCGGATTTGCCAGGAACCCTTCTTACTCCTCCTACTTGCATGTGACACTGGGCTTAGGATCTGCATAGGAAACACACACACAAGCACACACCTACCTTTGTTGCCTGCAGATGCCTCCTTGGCTGTCCCCAAACGGTATCAAACCAACACCCACGGGAAGCTGTAAGCATAGAGGACATGCCTGCACCCCATTGGACTTACCTGTGTGGGTTAAATCCGGGTTATTTGACAACCTATGGCGGTGATGGTTCTGCTCAGGCAGAGCAGTGCTGATGCTCCTCATAAAGCTGTCGCTGCTGTGAAGGTTCTAGGTGACATCACAAATCCCTATGGTTACATACACAACAAAGCTGGGTTGTTGTTGTTTACACTCTGCAAGGCCTGTGGAAGTGAGTGACATCATAGCACTGTAGTTCTGAGGGTTCAAGATGGATGCAACAATCTCCTGTTGCTTCTATGAAGGCCGTAATAGACGACATCACCAAACAGCTCCATAGTCACATACACAGCAAAGGAGAGATGTTGTTTACACCTAGTGATGTCAGTGGTATTGAGTGACATCACAGCACAGTGCTAAGGCTCCTGGGCCTGGACACAGCAGCGGCTGCAATATCTCAACGGAGAATACGTTTATATCTATGTGTGTGTGTGCGCATATATATATATATATATATATATATATATATATATATATATATATTTCTCCGCCGAAATCACTTTTAAACCCATTTCCACCTTTTTTTCCCTTCTCTTCCTCTTACTTTTTTTTCACGTTTTTTTACGTTTTTCTCCTTTTCGCCTCTTTTCTGGGCGTATTATTCTTCTTTTTCTTCTTTTTTTTCGTCTAATGCATACCCCATCAGTGCAGCAATGCTTATTCAATACCGCCAGCAGATGGAGACACTGGGGGATAATTTTCTAAGGATTTATACTGATTTTTCCTGTCTGAATTTGTCGCACAGAAAGTTGCAGGCCAAATATGTGTGACATTTCTGCGACTTTAGCTTCTAGAGCATTTTTACAACATTATACATAGGTGCTGAATACATAAAAAGCGACTGTTCAGCGACAGACAAGTCGCATCGGCTGAAAGTAGGCCAGAATGTCAGTCCATGTTGGAGCAGGTTTAGATACAGTCTAAAGCATAGATCTCAAAGTCTGTGCACAGAATTTAGCAAGGGCCTCGCACCTTCTGATGCATCAGGTAGGTGCACAATAGCATAGCCTAACCCTCTGTACTTTGGTCTATATTGATGCGGGACATAGACAGCCAGCTGATGACCAATCCATTAGTGCAATGGATGGCTGGAAGCATTTGTCTTTGCCTTTGCAATACCACAGAAGCAATGCATGGTCAATGTACAGCAATGACACACCTGTGTGAACAGCCAGGAGACCCCCCCCCCCCCCCCCCCCATGTTATGTTACATAGTTACATAGTTAGTACGGTCGAAAAAAGACATCTGTCCATCAAGTTCAACCAGGGAATTAAGGGGTAGGGGTGTGGCGCGATATTGGGGAAGGGATGAGATTTTATATTTCTTCATAAGCATTAATCTTATTTTGTCAATTAGGAACATTCAGCACCCACCCGCTATCAAGGCAGCTGCCTATCATGTCATGCCCTACCTGCACAGGTGTGCTGGCTACTCAAATGATCCAATTAAGGAGGCCATTTAGTCAGCAGCAGCAGAAGTCCTGTGCCTGGACGCTCCAACAGGGGCCAGACACAAGCAGAAGCAGAAGCAGCAGAAGCAGCAGCAGCACCACCTTTTGTTTTTTGGCTGCAGCAGCAGCAAGGCCCACAGGGCTGGCTAGCTGGCTAGCCAGCAAGCAGGTAGCAATGAAAGTAGGAATCTTTCTTTTTAACCCTGTAAGGGGGTGGTGCACTGTACCCGAAGATACTGCCATATCGGGTCAATGCATAGGGCGACGGAAGCAAGCTTCGAAATCGGCCCCCGTTCTCAAAAATCCATTTAATATATGGTCCCCAGATAGGGGACGTATCAGATATTAAACTGATAAGAACAGATACTACACTTGATCTTAGCCAAAAGGCCGAGAAGCGATAACCGTGAAAGGGGCGGGCCCAACAAGGTCCCCTTCATGGGCACTATCACTGCTTGCTGTCAGGGAGGCTGCCAGACAATTTTCCATGCACACTCTGGGCTGGGGGGCAGTCAACCACCAGTACACACAGCAGAACCTAAACCCATACCATTATTGCTAAGCAGCAAGACAGGGGCCCATTGCACTCCCACGGGGCCTTTTTAAATGCAATCCATAACCCGGATTTGCCAGGAACCCTTCTTACTCCTCCTACTTGCATGTGACACTGGGCTTAGGATCTGCATAGGAAACACACACACAAGCACACACCTACCTTTGTTGCCTGCAGATGCCTCCTTGGCTGTCCCCAAACGGTATCAAACCAACACCCACGGGAAGCTGTAAGCATAGAGGACATGCCTGCACCCCATTGGACTTACCTGTGTGGGTTAAATCCGGGTTATTTGACAACCTATGGCGGTGATGGTTCTGCTCAGGCAGAGCAGTGCTGATGCTCCTCATAAAGCTGTCGCTGCTGTGAAGGTTCTAGGTGACATCACAAATCCCTATGGTTACATACACAACAAAGCTGGGTTGTTGTTGTTTACACTCTGCAAGGCCTGTGGAAGTGAGTGACATCATAGCACTGTAGTTCTGAGGGTTCAAGATGGATGCAACAATCTCCTGTTGCTTCTATGAAGGCCGTAATAGACGACATCACCAAACAGCTCCATAGTCACATACACAGCAAAGGAGAGATGTTGTTTACACCTAGTGATGTCAGTGGTATTGAGTGACATCACAGCACAGTGCTAAGGCTCCTGGGCCTGGACACAGCAGCGGCTGCAATATCTCAACGGAGAATACGTTTATATCTATGTGTTTGTGTGCGCATATATATATATATATATATATATATATATATATATATATATATTTCTCCGCCGAAATCCCTTTTAAACCCATTTCCACCTTTTTTTCCCTTCTCTTCCTCTTACTTTTTTTTCACGTTTTTTTACGTTTTTCTCCTTTTCGCCTCTTTTCTGGGCGTATTATTCTTCTTTTTCTTCTTTTTTTTCGTCTAATGCATACCCCATCAGTGCAGCAATGCTTATTCAATACCGCCAGCAGATGGAGACACTGGGGGATCATTTTCTAAGGATTTATACTGATTTTTCCTGTCTGAATTTGTCGCACAGAAAGTTGCAGGCCAAATATGTGTGACATTTCTGCGACTTTAGCTTCTAGAGCATTTTTACAACATTATACATAGGTGCTGAATACATAAAAAGCGACTGTTCAGCGACAGACAAGTCGCATCGGCTGAAAGTAGGCCAGAATGTCAGTCCATGTTGGAGCAGGTTTAGATACAGTCTAAAGCATAGATCTCAAAGTCTGTGCACAGAATTTAGCAAGGGCCTCGCACCTTCTGATGCATCAGGTAGGTGCACAATAGCATAGCCTAACCCTCTGTACTTTGGTCTATATTGATGCGGGACATAGACAGCCAGCTGATGACCAATCCATTAGTGCAATGGATGGCTGGAAGCATTTGTCTTTGCCTTTGCAATACCACAGAAGCAATGCATGGTCAATGTACAGCAATGACACACCTGTGTGAACAGCCAGGAGACCCCCCCCCCCCATGTTATGTTACATAGTTACATAGTTAGTACGGTCGAAAAAAGACATATGTCCATCAAGTTCAACCAGGGAATTAAGGGGTAGGGGTGTGGCGCGATATTGGGGAAGGGATGAGATTTTATATTTCTTCATAAGCATTAATCTTATTTTGTCAATTAGGAACATTCAGCACCCACCCGCTATCAAGGCAGCTGCCTATCATGTCATGCCCTACCTGCACAGGTGTGCTGGCTACTCAAATGATCCAATTAAGGAGGCCATTTAGTCAGCAGCAGCAGAAGTCCTGTGCCTGGACCTCCAACAGGGGCCAGACACAAGCAGAAGCAGAAGCAGCAGAAGCAGCAGCAGCACCACCTTTTGTTTTTTGGCTGCAGCAGCAGCAAGGCCCACAGGGCTGGCTAGCTGGCTAGCCAGCAAGCAGGTAGCAATGAAAGTAGGAATCTTTCTTTTTAACCCTGTAAGGGGGTGGTGCACTGTACCCGAAGATACTGCCATATCGGGTCAATGCATAGGGCGACGGAAGCAAGCTTCGAAATCGGCCCCCGTTCTCAAAAATCCATTTAATATATGGTCCCCAGATAGGGGACGTATCAGATATTAAACTGATAAGAACAGATACTACACTTGATCTTAGCCAAAAGGCCGAGAAGCGATAACCGTGAAAGGGGCGGGCCCAACAAGGTCCCCTTCATGGGCACTATCACTGCTTGCTGTCAGGGAGGCTGCCAGACAATTTTCCATGCACACTCTGGGCTGGGGGGCAGTCAACCACCAGTACACACAGCAGAACCTAAACCCATACCATTATTGCTAAGCAGCAAGACAGGGGCCCATTGCACTCCCACGGGGCCTTTTTAAATGCAATCCATAACCCGGATTTGCCAGGAACCCTTCTTACTCCTCCTACTTGCATGTGACACTGGGCTTAGGATCTGCATAGGAAACACACACACAAGCACACACCTACCTTTGTTGCCTGCAGATGCCTCCTTGGCTGTCCCCAAACGGTATCAAACCAACACCCACGGGAAGCTGTAAGCATAGAGGACATGCCTGCACCCCATTGGACTTACCTGTGTGGGTTAAATCCGGGTTATTTGACAACCTATGGCGGTGATGGTTCTGCTCAGGCAGAGCAGTGCTGATGCTCCTCATAAAGCTGTCGCTGCTGTGAAGGTTCTAGGTGACATCACAAATCCCTATGGTTACATACACAACAAAGCTGGGTTGTTGTTGTTTACACTCTGCAAGGCCTGTGGAAGTGAGTGACATCATAGCACTGTAGTTCTGAGGGTTCAAGATGGATGCAACAATCTCCTGTTGCTTCTATGAAGGCCGTAATAGACGACATCACCAAACAGCTCCATAGTCACATACACAGCAAAGGAGAGATGTTGTTTACACCTAGTGATGTCAGTGGTATTGAGTGACATCACAGCACAGTGCTAAGGCTCCTGGGCCTGGACACAGCAGCGGCTGCAATATCTCAACGGAGAATACGTTTATATCTATGTGTGTGTGTGCGCATATATATATATATATATATATATATATATATATATATATTTCTCCGCCGAAATCACTTTTAAACCCATTTCCACCTTTTTTTCCCTTCTCTTCCTCTTACTTTTTTTTCACGTTTTTTTACGTTTTTCTCCTTTTCGCCTCTTTTCTGGGCGTATTATTCTTCTTTTTCTTCTTTTTTTTCGTCTAATGCATACCCCATCAGTGCAGCAATGCTTATTCAATACCGCCAGCAGATGGAGACACTGGGGGATCATTTTCTAAGGATTTATACTGATTTTTCCTGTCTGAATTTGTCGCACAGAAAGTTGCAGGCCAAATATGTGTGACATTTCTGCGACTTTAGCTTCTAGAGCATTTTTACAACATTATACATAGGTGCTGAATACATAAAAAGCGACTGTTCAGCGACAGACAAGTCGCATCGGCTGAAAGTAGGCCAGAATGTCAGTCCATGTTGGAGCAGGTTTAGATACAGTCTAAAGCATAGATCTCAAAGTCTGTGCACAGAATTTAGCAAGGGCCTCGCACCTTCTGATGCATCAGGTAGGTGCACAATAGCATAGCCTAACCCTCTGTACTTTGGTCTATATTGATGCGGGACATAGACAGCCAGCTGATGACCAATCCATTAGTGCAATGGATGGCTGGAAGCATTTGTCTTTGCCTTTGCAATACCACAGAAGCAATGCATGGTCAATGTACAGCAATGACACACCTGTGTGAACAGCCAGGAGACCCCCCCCCCCCCCCCCCCCATGTTATGTTACATAGTTACATAGTTAGTACGGTCGAAAAAAGACATATGTCCATCAAGTTCAACCAGGGAATTAAGGGGTAGGGGTGTGGCGCGATATTGGGGAAGGGATGAGATTTTATATTTCTTCATAAGCATTAATCTTATTTTGTCAATTAGGAACATTCAGCACCCACCCGCTATCAAGGCAGCTGCCTATCATGTCATGCCCTACCTGCACAGGTGTGCTGGCTACTCAAATGATCCAATTAAGGAGGCCATTTAGTCAGCAGCAGCAGAAGTCCTGTGCCTGGACGCTCCAACAGGGGCCAGACACAAGCAGAAGCAGAAGCAGCAGAAGCAGCAGCAGCACCACCTTTTGTTTTTTGGCTGCAGCAGCAGCAAGGCCCACAGGGCTGGCTAGCTGGCTAGCCAGCAAGCAGGTAGCAATGAAAGTAGGAATCTTTCTTTTTAACCCTGTAAGGGGGTGGTGCACTGTACCCGAAGATACTGCCATATCGGGTCAATGCATAGGGCGACGGAAGCAAGCTTCGAAATCGGCCCCCGTTCTCAAAAATCCATTTAATATATGGTCCCCAGATAGGGGACGTATCAGATATTAAACTGATAAGAACAGATTTTTTTTTTTTTTACATTTTTATTGAAAAAACTCAAAAACTTAAATACATCACAAGAAAATTTTTACAATACTTCAAATACTGTTTTCCATAAATGTAAATTCCACATAGCTAATGCTTTTTTCTGCCCATATCTCTTTTTATCAATTAAATAGTACAAGTAAACTTCACTGTATATCATCTTCAAACATTCTTTTTCACAAATAAAATCTCTTTTGAAGACAAGGATATTACGAACTTTCCATAATACATTTTTTGTACAGTTGATAAAAATCCACAAAATTCTCTCTTTTTCTTTCGTAACTCCATCACTTTTGCCATATAAAACAACTTCATGATTTAAAACTTTTAGACCTGTTAGGAATTTCAATAAAGAACCAATTAGTCTAAAAACCTTTTGTGCAAAATAACAATTCCAGAAAAGGTGCAAAACAGTTTCATCTATATTGCAATTTTCCCGGGGACAGACACATACAGCATTTAGACCTCTTCTATATTGGAAAAATCTTACCGGAAGACACTCATGGATAATCATCCATGCTAAATCCTTGTGCTCATTAAAAAGATATGGCTCGTTTACCTTTTTCCATATTTGTACACACCTATTATAAGAAAAATTAGAGACCATACATATTTCTTCTTGCAAATTTAACTGTACTTCTATCTTGCGAGCATCCCTCAAGGTTAACAAGTCAAAGTCTTTAAGGTTATACATACGTATAATTTTTTCTAAGATGGCATAATGTTTAGGCGGAGTTAAAAGTACAGGAGAAGATAATGATAAAAACACCCATTTTCTTCTTCTAAAAATATGTCCCGCAGAGTACTTTAAAAAACAGGACCATACACTTTTCATAAAAAGTCCCCTAAAACACCAACTAAAAAACCTTAAGTATAAAAATTTTCTAATACAGGGAACCTGTTTTCCTCCATTTTTTTGTGACTTATACATAATATCTCTTTTTAATTTTTCTGCTTTAGAACTCCATAGAAACTCAAAGAGAATCCTCTGAAGTTGCCTAGACATAAGTTCATTAGGAGGATAAATCATATTTAAATAGAGCATAATGGGTATTAGCATAGCCTTAATCACCAAAATTTTACCTTCTAAAGATAATTTCCTAAGGGACCAAAAGTCTACCTTCTTCTTTACCTTTTCTTTTACCATTAGCCAACTTTCCTCACCATTGTTATTTTTATCAAAGATGACTCCAAGGATTTTTATTTTTTCTGACTGTAATTTTAGGTTTGGTATTTGCACGTTTTCCCATTTACCTATATAAAAACAGTCACATTTAGATAAATTAAGTTTAAAAGCAGAAGCTTTACAAAAGAAATCAGTAACATCAACAAC
Organism: Hyla sarda; assembly: GCF_029499605.1. Taxonomy (NCBI): domain Eukaryota; kingdom Metazoa; phylum Chordata; class Amphibia; order Anura; family Hylidae; genus Hyla; species Hyla sarda. The sequence continues at coordinate 96,839 of NW_026610715.1, forward strand.
TCTTTGTAAAGAGAAGGAACTTTCACAAAAAACATTAATATCATCCATATAGCCACACACTTTAAGGGTGGCACTATTACCTCCAGGAACTGGCACTCCTTTTATTATTTTATCATTCCTTATTAAGTTTAACAGAGGTTCTATTGCACATATAAACAGTATAGGAGACAGAGGGCAGCCTTGCTTTACCCCTGATGATAAATTAATAAAATCTGTAAGGAAACCATTTATTAAAATCCTGCTAAAAGAACCTTTATATAAGAGAGCAATTTGCTTAATAAGTATGTTAGGAAAACCCATGCGTTGTAAAACCATCCATAAAAAACAATGTGATACTCTATCGAACGCTTTATGAAAATCTAGAGATAGAATGGCTATATTTTGATTCCGCTCTTGCTGATACCATATGACGTCTCTAATAGCATTTAAAGGTTCAGCTACACTCCTTCCTGGGACACCACATACCTGATCCACATGGATGACCTTGTGCAAAAATGGCTTCATTCTGTTAACAAAAATTTTTGACATAATCTTATAATCAACATTAAGAAGCGTAATTGGTCTCCAATTTTCTAAGCTGTTCCTATCCCCCTTTTTGGGGATCAGAGACACTATACCACTCCTCCAAGATAAAGGTAGAACATCAGAATTAAAAGCCTCCTTAAAAATATTAAGCAAATCATCTTTAAAAATTTCCCAAAAGGTTTTATAAAACTCTACAGGAAGTCCATCAGAACCTGGTGTTTTACCTGTGGATAAACTTTTAGCAGCAATTTCTAATTCTTGGCATCTTACTTCTGTGCAAAGTGCATCTTGGTCCTCCTTACTTAAACCACAATCTAAAGTGCTTAGGAGAAAATTAGCAGCAGATATATCAATGGGTTTCTCATTAAACAGATCTTGATAAAAGGATTTAGCTTTGGATAACATTCCTACATTAGTAGTTTCATCCTCAATGTTAATCATTAACTTTTTTGTTTCCATTACCTTTTTAAAAAAGAATCTTGTACACTTTTCATCCTTCTCTTTACATTCAACTTTGGAGTTAAAAATTATTTCTTTCCCTTTGTTAGTTATAGCCTTCTGAATATCACTTTTAACACTTAAAATCAGATCGTCTACATATACACCCAGCTCTTTGAGTTGATAATAGGTTTGTAGTTTTGTGTTAAGATCTCTATACCATTTCAATTTCTCTTTTGTTTTTTTAACACCCATCTTAATAAAATACTCTTTAAATTTTACCTTGCAGAATTCCCACCATGCTAAAAGAGAATTAAAATTAGTCCTTGAGTTCTGCAATTTTTTAAAAAGATAGATAAAATTACATTTAATTTCTTCATCTTCAAGCAAAGAGACATTCAGACGCCAGACTCCTTTGGCTCTGCAAACCCCATCAAACTTACATGTAGCAGATAAAATCTTATGATCTGAAAAAAAGGTAGAAGTCAATTGCATGTTCCCATAAAATGCAAATCCAGAAGCAAAAATATAATCAATCCTTGACATATAAAGGCTATTCCCCCAGGTATACCCAGGGTCATTAGGGAAAGAGGTTCTCCACAAATCTTTTAAATTAAAATCAACTATAAAATCCTTTAGTTGTTTTTCAGTCTTATCTTTCCTTTGTTCAGATCCTCCAGCCCGCTCCTCTCCTGCCATTATACAATTAAAATCACCAGCGATGATAAGCGGGGATGAACCCGGTAAATAAAACTGAATTTTCTCTAATAAATCAGATCTTTCATCCTTATCTGGAGAGGCATATACATTTAAAAGTCTCATATTCATGTCATTATAAATAATATGAACGAGCAGGGCTCTACCGGGTACAATGTCTGTGAAGGAGGTAACTTTATACTCACTGCTCTTGAACAGTATGCCAACACCAGTCACTTTCCTCTCATTATCCCCTGACCACACAGACGGGCCAAGAGTCCATTCAGATCTCAAAGATGAATAATTGATATCATAATCAATGGCACATTCCTGTAAAAATAAAATGTCTGTAGGCAAAGAAGACAAGAAAGAAAATAAAGCAGCCCTCCTCTCTGGGCTCTTCAAACTCCTCACATTGAAGGAGGAGATATTAACACTTGGTAGCTCCTGGGTCATTCATTATCCTCAGACAAAGAACCCCAATCTGTAGGTGGTGACACAAATTCCTCAATATTAACAGGGTCGGATGCTGTTATAACCTTTTGGCAGACAATCTCCACGTTCCCCTCGTCCGCACTAACTCGACCACTCCTTTTGATGTTAAGGCCCTTTTCCTCTTTCCGGTCTCTGCTTTTCCTCTTTCGCCGTTCTTCTACATCCATCTCCTCTGTATCCCTTCTGGGCGGTCCAGGACCCTCAACTTCCATGAGAGGAGAACCCCTCACTTCTGTCTCAGGTCCCACGACCTTCCCCGGGGACACAATGCTTTTGGAGACATGAGCCACAGCAGGTATCACAGGAATTCCGGTAGCAGAAGACTCAGGCATCACTTTCAGGGTGTGGGTCTTAGGCACAGGCACAGCATCCATGGAGCTCTTCCTCATCGAGGGACCAGCCGACGTAGCCACAATATTGGCCCAGGAGCGTTGAGGACAATCCTTAAAAGCGTGTCCTTTCTGCTTACACACATTACACAGAATCTCATTTTGACAGTCCAAAGTGGTGTGGCCTTTTTGGCCACATCTTTTGCAAATAACCACTTCCTCTTTGCAAGATTCTTGTGTATGACCATATTCATGGCATTTCCTGCAATAATACGGCATCCCAGGGTAGAATAAATAGCCACGTTTACGCCCAATTAAAAAATTTGCAGGTGGGCGACACAGACCTCCAATTCCTCTCACATCTTCTCTGAACTTAACAGCAAACTTATGCTTTCCAGTCCAAAAGTCCATTGCATTCATTATTTTATGAGAGTATTTGACTTCCGCACAATATTGGTTTAAAAATAAGACAATGTCTCTTATATCCACGTATGGATCGTGCATAGTAACCACCAGTGGAACATCGCCATTAGAATATAGAGCAATGAAAACAAGTCCTTTCATATCCTCCTCATTGGCAAGCTCCCGAACTTTCTCAAACATATGGTCACATGCAGATGCGGAAGTCAAGGTAAGAATGAAAAGTCCTTTACCTGGGTCTTTTAGGCAAAACACATCTTCTCTCTGAATGTGCAATAAATCCAGCATAATTCTCTTGACAAAAAATTCCAAAGTCATCTTCTCCTTTTTCTCCTCATCCACTTCAATACGGAAGGTGTTCTTAATCCGAGTTTCAGTATGCGCAGCAAACCTAAGGGTCGCCATGGGGGATCGCCTTCCCGTTCTTTGTAAGTCCTCCTCCTATAGCAGCATGAGGCTTAAGACGGCTAAAAAACCGCCGATGCCTCAAGGCCGAAGGTTCGACGAACTCAGAGCCCCTTGACAAGATACAAGATCTTAGCCAAAAGGCCGAGAAGCGATAACCGTGAAAGGGGCGGGCCCAACAAGGTCCCCTTCATGGGCACTATCACTGCTTGCTGTCAGGGAGGCTGCCAGACAATTTTCCATGCACACTCTGGGCTGGGGGGCAGTCAACCACCAGTACACACAGCAGAACCTAAACCCATACCATTATTGCTAAGCAGCAAGACAGGGGCCCATTGCACTCCCACGGGGCCTTTTTAAATGCAATCCATAACCCGGATTTGCCAGGAACCCTTCTTACTCCTCCTACTTGCATGTGACACTGGGCTTAGGATCTGCATAGGAAACACACACACAAGCACACACCTACCTTTGTTGCCTGCAGATGCCTCCTTGGCTGTCCCCAAACGGTATCAAACCAACACCCACGGGAAGCTGTAAGCATAGAGGACATGCCTGCACCCCATTGGACTTACCTGTGTGGGTTAAATCCGGGTTATTTGACAACCTATGGCGGTGATGGTTCTGCTCAGGCAGAGCAGTGCTGATGCTCCTCATAAAGCTGTCGCTGCTGTGAAGGTTCTAGGTGACATCACAAATCCCTATGGTTACATACACAACAAAGCTGGGTTGTTGTTGTTTACACTCTGCAAGGCCTGTGGAAGTGAGTGACATCATAGCACTGTAGTTCTGAGGGTTCAAGATGGATGCAACAATCTCCTGTTGCTTCTATGAAGGCCGTAATAGACGACATCACCAAACAGCTCCATAGTCACATACACAGCAAAGGAGAGATGTTGTTTACACCTAGTGATGTCAGTGGTATTGAGTGACATCACAGCACAGTGCTAAGGCTCCTGGGCCTGGACACAGCAGCGGCTGCAATATCTCAACGGAGAATACGTTTATATCTATGTGTGTGTGTGCGCATATATATATATATATATATATATATATATATATATATATATTTCTCCGCCGAAATCACTTTTAAACCCATTTCCACCTTTTTTTCCCTTCTCTTCCTCTTACTTTTTTTTCACGTTTTTTTACGTTTTTCTCCTTTTCGCCTCTTTTCTGGGCGTATTATTCTTCTTTTTCTTCTTTTTTTTCGTCTAATGCATACCCCATCAGTGCAGCAATGCTTATTCAATACCGCCAGCAGATGGAGACACTGGGGGATCATTTTCTAAGGATTTATACTGATTTTTCCTGTCTGAATTTGTCGCACAGAAAGTTGCAGGCCAAATATGTGTGACATTTCTGCGACTTTAGCTTCTAGAGCATTTTTACAACATTATACATAGGTGCTGAATACATAAAAAGCGACTGTTCAGCGACAGACAAGTCGCATCGGCTGAAAGTAGGCCAGAATGTCAGTCCATGTTGGAGCAGGTTTAGATACAGTCTAAAGCATAGATCTCAAAGTCTGTGCACAGAATTTAGCAAGGGCCTCGCACCTTCTGATGCATCAGGTAGGTGCACAATAGCATAGCCTAACCCTCTGTACTTTGGTCTATATTGATGCGGGACATAGACAGCCAGCTGATGACCAATCCATTAGTGCAATGGATGGCTGGAAGCATTTGTCTTTGCCTTTGCAATACCACAGAAGCAATGCATGGTCAATGTACAGCAATGACACACCTGTGTGAACAGCCAGGAGACCCCCCCCCCCCCCCCATGTTATGTTACATAGTTACATAGTTAGTACGGTCGAAAAAAGACATATGTCCATCAAGTTCAACCAGGGAATTAAGGGGTAGGGGTGTGGCGCGATATTGGGGAAGGGATGAGATTTTATATTTCTTCATAAGCATTAATCTTATTTTGTCAATTAGGAACATTCAGCACCCACCCGCTATCAAGGCAGCTGCCTATCATGTCATGCCCTACCTGCACAGGTGTGCTGGCTACTCAAATGATCCAATTAAGGAGGCCATTTAGTCAGCAGCAGCAGAAGTCCTGTGCCTGGACGCTCCAACAGGGGCCAGACACAAGCAGAAGCAGAAGCAGCAGAAGCAGCAGCAGCACCACCTTTTGTTTTTTGGCTGCAGCAGCAGCAAGGCCCACAGGGCTGGCTAGCTGGCTAGCCAGCAAGCAGGTAGCAATGAAAGTAGGAATCTTTCTTTTTAACCCTGTAAGGGGGTGGTGCACTGTACCCGAAGATACTGCCATATCGGGTCAATGCATAGGGCGACGGAAGCAAGCTTCGAAATCGGCCCCCGTTCTCAAAAATCCATTTAATATATGGTCCCCAGATAGGGGACGTATCAGATATTAAACTGATAAGAACAGATACTACACTTGATCTTAGCCAAAAGGCCGAGAAGCGATAACCGTGAAAGGGGCGGGCCCAACAAGGTCCCCTTCATGGGCACTATCACTGCTTGCTGTCAGGGAGGCTGCCAGACAATTTTCCATGCACACTCTGGGCTGGGGGGCAGTCAACCACCAGTACACACAGCAGAACCTAAACCCATACCATTATTGCTAAGCAGCAAGACAGGGGCCCATTGCACTCCCACGGGGCCTTTTTAAATGCAATCCATAACCCGGATTTGCCAGGAACCCTTCTTACTCCTCCTACTTGCATGTGACACTGGGCTTAGGATCTGCATAGGAAACACACACACAAGCACACACCTACCTTTGTTGCCTGCAGATGCCTCCTTGGCTGTCCCCAAACGGTATCAAACCAACACCCACGGGAAGCTGTAAGCATAGAGGACATGCCTGCACCCCATTGGACTTACCTGTGTGGGTTAAATCCGGGTTATTTGACAACCTATGGCGGTGATGGTTCTGCTCAGGCAGAGCAGTGCTGATGCTCCTCATAAAGCTGTCGCTGCTGTGAAGGTTCTAGGTGACATCACAAATCCCTATGGTTACATACACAACAAAGCTGGGTTGTTGTTGTTTACACTCTGCAAGGCCTGTGGAAGTGAGTGACATCATAGCACTGTAGTTCTGAGGGTTCAAGATGGATGCAACAATCTCCTGTTGCTTCTATGAAGGCCGTAATAGACGACATCACCAAACAGCTCCATAGTCACATACACAGCAAAGGAGAGATGTTGTTTACACCTAGTGATGTCAGTGGTATTGAGTGACATCACAGCACAGTGCTAAGGCTCCTGGGCCTGGACACAGCAGCGGCTGCAATATCTCAACGGAGAATACGTTTATATCTATGTGTGTGTGTGCGCATATATATATATATATATATATATATATATATATATATATATATATTTCTCCGCCGAAATCACTTTTAAACCCATTTCCACCTTTTTTTCCCTTCTCTTCCTCTTACTTTTTTTTCAAGTTTTTTTACGTTTTTCTCCTTTTCGCCTCTTTTCTGGGCGTATTATTCTTCTTTTTCTTCTTTTTTTTCGTCTAATGCATACCCCATCAGTGCAGCAATGCTTATTCAATACCGCCAGCAGATGGAGACACTGGGGGATCATTTTCTAAGGATTTATACTGATTTTTCCTGTCTGAATTTGTCGCACAGAAAGTTGCAGGCCAAATATGTGTGACATTTCTGCGACTTTAGCTTCTAGAGCATTTTTACAACATTATACATAGGTGCTGAATACATAAAAAGCGACTGTTCAGCGACAGACAAGTCGCATCGGCTGAAAGTAGGCCAGAATGTCAGTCCATGTTGGAGCAGGTTTAGATACAGTCTAAAGCATAGATCTCAAAGTCTGTGCACAGAATTTAGCAAGGGCCTCGCACCTTCTGATGCATCAGGTAGGTGCACAATAGCATAGCCTAACCCTCTGTACTTTGGTCTATATTGATGCGGGACATAGACAGCCAGCTGATGACCAATCCATTAGTGCAATGGATGGCTGGAAGCATTTGTCTTTGCCTTTGCAATACCACAGAAGCAATGCATGGTCAATGTACAGCAATGACACACCTGTGTGAACAGCCAGGAGACCCCCCCCCCCCCCCCCCCATGTTATGTTACATAGTTACATAGTTAGTACGGTCGAAAAAAGACATATGTCCATCAAGTTCAACCAGGGAATTAAGGGGTAGGGGTGTGGCGCGATATTGGGGAAGGGATGAGATTTTATATTTCTTCATAAGCATTAATCTTATTTTGTCAATTAGGAACATTCAGCACCCACCCGCTATCAAGGCAGCTGCCTATCATGTCATGCCCTACCTGCACAGGTGTGCTGGCTACTCAAATGATCCAATTAAGGAGGCCATTTAGTCAGCAGCAGCAGAAGTCCTGTGCCTGGACGCTCCAACAGGGGCCAGACACAAGCAGAAGCAGAAGCAGCAGAAGCAGCAGCAGCACCACCTTTTGTTTTTTGGCTGCAGCAGCAGCAAGGCCCACAGGGCTGGCTAGCTGGCTAGCCAGCAAGCAGGTAGCAATGAAAGTAGGAATCTTTCTTTTTAACCCTGTAAGGGGGTGGTGCACTGTACCCGAAGATACTGCCATATCGGGTCAATGCATAGGGCGACGGAAGCAAGCTTCGAAATCGGCCCCCGTTCTCAAAAATCCATTTAATATATGGTCCCCAGATAGGGGACGTATCAGATATTAAACTGATAAGAACAGATACTACACTTGATCTTAGCCAAAAGGCCGAGAAGCGATAACCGTGAAAGGGGCGGGCCCAACAAGGTCCCCTTCATGGGCACTATCACTGCTTGCTGTCAGGGAGGCTGCCAGACAATTTTCCATGCACACTCTGGGCTGGGGGGCAGTCAACCACCAGTACACACAGCAGAACCTAAACCCATACCATTATTGCTAAGCAGCAAGACAGGGGCCCATTGCACTCCCACGGGGCCTTTTTAAATGCAATCCATAACCCGGATTTGCCAGGAACCCTTCTTACTCCTCCTACTTGCATGTGACACTGGGCTTAGGATCTGCATAGGAAACACACACACAAGCACACACCTACCTTTGTTGCCTGCAGATGCCTCCTTGGCTGTCCCCAAACGGTATCAAACCAACACCCACGGGAAGCTGTAAGCATAGAGGACATGCCTGCACCCCATTGGACTTACCTGTGTGGGTTAAATCCGGGTTATTTGACAACCTATGGCGGTGATGGTTCTGCTCAGGCAGAGCAGTGCTGATGCTCCTCATAAAGCTGTCGCTGCTGTGAAGGTTCTAGGTGACATCACAAATCCCTATGGTTACATACACAACAAAGCTGGGTTGTTGTTGTTTACACTCTGCAAGGCCTGTGGAAGTGAGTGACATCATAGCACTGTAGTTCTGAGGGTTCAAGATGGATGCAACAATCTCCTGTTGCTTCTATGAAGGCCGTAATAGACGACATCACCAAACAGCTCCATAGTCACATACACAGCAAAGGAGAGATGTTGTTTACACCTAGTGATGTCAGTGGTATTGAGTGACATCACAGCACAGTGCTAAGGCTCCTGGGCCTGGACACAGCAGCGGCTGCAATATCTCAACGGAGAATACGTTTATATCTATGTGTGTGTGTGCGCATATATATATATATATATATATATATATATATATATATATATATATATTTCTCCGCCGAAATCACTTTTAAACCCATTTCCACCTTTTTTTCCCTTCTCTTCCTCTTACTTTTTTTTCACGTTTTTTTACGTTTTTCTCCTTTTCGCCTCTTTTCTGGGCGTATTATTCTTCTTTTTCTTCTTTTTTTTCGTCTAATGCATACCCCATCAGTGCAGCAATGCTTATTCAATACCGCCAGCAGATGGAGACACTGGGGGATCATTTTCTAAGGATTTATACTGATTTTTCCTGTCTGAATTTGTCGCACAGAAAGTTGCAGGCCAAATATGTGTGACATTTCTGCGACTTTAGCTTCTAGAGCATTTTTACAACATTATACATAGGTGCTGAATACATAAAAAGCGACTGTTCAGCGACAGACAAGTCGCATCGGCTGAAAGTAGGCCAGAATGTCAGTCCATGTTGGAGCAGGTTTAGATACAGTCTAAAGCATAGATCTCAAAGTCTGTGCACAGAATTTAGCAAGGGCCTCGCACCTTCTGATGCATCAGGTAGGTGCACAATAGCATAGCCTAACCCTCTGTACTTTGGTCTATATTGATGCGGGACATAGACAGCCAGCTGATGACCAATCCATTAGTGCAATGGATGGCTGGAAGCATTTGTCTTTGCCTTTGCAATACCACAGAAGCAATGCATGGTCAATGTACAGCAATGACACACCTGTGTGAACAGCCAGGAGACCCCCCCCCCCCATGTTATGTTACATAGTTACATAGTTAGTACGGTCAAAAAAGACATATGTCCATCAAGTTCAACCAGGGAATTAAGGGGTAGGGGTGTGGCGCGATATTGGGGAAGGGATGAGATTTTATATTTCTTCATAAGCATTAATCTTATTTTGTCAATTAGGAACATTCAGCACCCACCCGCTATCAAGGCAGCTGCCTATCATGTCATGCCCTACCTGCACAGGTGTGCTGGCTACTCAAATGATCCAATTAAGGAGGCCATTTAGTCAGCAGCAGCAGAAATCCTGTGCCTGGACGCTCCAACAGGGGCCAGACACAAGCAGAAGCAGAAGCAGCAGAAGCAGCAGCAGCACCACCTTTTGTTTTTTGGCTGCAGCAGCAGCAAGGCCCACAGGGCTGGCTAGCTGGCTAGCCAGCAAGCAGGTAGCAATGAAAGTAGGAATCTTTCTTTTTAACCCTGTAAGGGGGTGGTGCACTGTACCCGAAGATACTGCCATATCGGGTCAATGCATAGGGCGACGGAAGCAAGCTTCGAAATCGGCCCCCGTTCTCAAAAATCCATTTAATATATGGTCCCCAGATAGGGGACGTATCAGATATTAAACTGATAAGAACAGATACTACACTTGATCTTAGCCAAAAGGCCGAGAAGCGATAACCGTGAAAGGGGCGGGCCCAACAAGGTCCCCTTCATGGGCACTATCACTGCTTGCTGTCAGGGAGGCTGCCAGACAATTTTCCATGCACACTCTGGGCTGGGGGGCAGTCAACCACCAGTACACACAGCAGAACCTAAACCCATACCATTATTGCTAAGCAGCAAGACAGGGGCCCATTGCACTCCCACGGGGCCTTTTTAAATGCAATCCATAACCCGGATTTGCCAGGAACCCTTCTTACTCCTCCTACTTGCATGTGACACTGGGCTTAGGATCTGCATAGGAAACACACACACAAGCACACACCTACCTTTGTTGCCTGCAGATGCCTCCTTGGCTGTCCCCAAACGGTATCAAACCAACACCCACGGGAAGCTGTAAGCATAGAGGACATGCCTGCACCCCATTGGACTTACCTGTGTGGGTTAAATCCGGGTTATTTGACAACCTATGGCGGTGATGGTTCTGCTCAGGCAGAGCAGTGCTGATGCTCCTCATAAAGCTGTCGCTGCTGTGAAGGTTCTAGGTGACATCACAAATCCCTATGGTTACATACACAACAAAGCTGGGTTGTTGTTGTTTACACTCTGCAAGGCCTGTGGAAGTGAGTGACATCATAGCACTGTAGTTCTGAGGGTTCAAGATGGATGCAACAATCTCCTGTTGCTTCTATGAAGGCCGTAATAGACGACATCACCAAACAGCTCCATAGTCACATACACAGCAAAGGAGAGATGTTGTTTACACCTAGTGATGTCAGTGGTATTGAGTGACATCACAGCACAGTGCTAAGGCTCCTGGGCCTGGACACAGCAGCGGCTGCAATATCTCAACGGAGAATACGTTTATATCTATGTGTGTGTGTGCGCATATATATATATATATATATATATATATATATATATATATATATATTTCTCCGCCGAAATCACTTTTAAACCCATTTCCACCTTTTTTTCCCTTCTCTTCCTCTTACTTTTTTTTCAAGTTTTTTTACGTTTTTCTCCTTTTCGCCTCTTTTCTGGGCGTATTATTCTTCTTTTTCTTCTTTTTTTTCGTCTAATGCATACCCCATCAGTGCAGCAATGCTTATTCAATACCGCCAGCAGATGGAGACACTGGGGGATCATTTTCTAAGGATTTATACTGATTTTTCCTGTCTGAATTTGTCGCACAGAAAGTTGCAGGCCAAATATGTGTGACATTTCTGCGACTTTAGCTTCTAGAGCATTTTTACAACATTATACATAGGTGCTGAATACATAAAAAGCGACTGTTCAGCGACAGACAAGTCGCATCGGCTGAAAGTAGGCCAGAATGTCAGTCCATGTTGGAGCAGGTTTAGATACAGTCTAAAGCATAGATCTCAAAGTCTGTGCACAGAATTTAGCAAGGGCCTCGCACCTTCTGATGCATCAGGTAGGTGCACAATAGCATAGCCTAACCCTCTGTACTTTGGTCTATATTGATGCGGGACATAGACAGCCAGCTGATGACCAATCCATTAGTGCAATGGATGGCTGGAAGCATTTGTCTTTGCCTTTGCAATACCACAGAAGCAATGCATGGTCAATGTACAGCAATGACACACCTGTGTGAACAGCCAGGAGACCCCCCCCCATGTTATGTTACATAGTTACATAGTTAGTACGGTCGAAAAAAGACATATGTCCATCAAGTTCAACCAGGGAATTAAGGGGTAGGGGTGTGGCGCGATATTGGGGAAGGGATGAGATTTTATATTTCTTCATAAGCATTCATCTTATTTTGTCAATTAGGAACATTCAGCACCCACCCGCTATCAAGGCAGCTGCCTATCATGTCATGCCCTACCTGCACAGGTGTGCTGGCTACTCAAATGATCCAATTAAGGAGGCCATTTAGTCAGCAGCAGCAGAAGTCCTGTGCCTGGACGCTCCAACAGGGGCCAGACACAAGCAGAAGCAGAAGCAGCAGAAGCAGCAGCAGCACCACCTTTTGTTTTTTGGCTGCAGCAGCAGCAAGGCCCACAGGGCTGGCTAGCTGGCTAGCCAGCAAGCAGGTAGCAATGAAAGTAGGAATCTTTCTTTTTAACCCTGTAAGGGGGTGGTGCACTGTACCCGAAGATACTGCCATATCGGGTCAATGCATAGGGCGACGGAAGCAAGCTTCGAAATCGGCCCCCGTTCTCAAAAATCCATTTAATATATGGTCCCCAGATAGGGGACGTATCAGATATTAAACTGATAAGAACAGATACTACACTTGATCTTAGCCAAAAGGCCGAGAAGCGATAACCGTGAAAGGGGCGGGCCCAACAAGGTCCCCTTCATGGGCACTATCACTGCTTGCTGTCAGGGAGGCTGCCAGACAATTTTCCATGCACACTCTGGGCTGGGGGGCAGTCAACCACCAGTACACACAGCAGAACCTAAACCCATACCATTATTGCTAAGCAGCAAGACAGGGGCCCATTGCACTCCCACGGGGCCTTTTTAAATGCAATCCATAACCCGGATTTGCCAGGAACCCTTCTTACTCCTCCTACTTGCATGTGACACTGGGCTTAGGATCTGCATAGGAAACACACACACAAGCACACACCTACCTTTGTTGCCTGCAGATGCCTCCTTGGCTGTCCCCAAACGGTATCAAACCAACACCCACGGGAAGCTGTAAGCATAGAGGACATGCCTGCACCCCATTGGACTTACCTGTGTGGGTTAAATCCGGGTTATTTGACAACCTATGGCGGTGATGGTTCTGCTCAGGCAGAGCAGTGCTGATGCTCCTCATAAAGCTGTCGCTGCTGTGAAGGTTCTAGGTGACATCACAAATCCCTATGGTTACATACACAACAAAGCTGGGTTGTTGTTGTTTACACTCTGCAAGGCCTGTGGAAGTGAGTGACATCATAGCACTGTAGTTCTGAGGGTTCAAGATGGATGCAACAATCTCCTGTTGCTTCTATGAAGGCCGTAATAGACGACATCACCAAACAGCTCCATAGTCACATACACAGCAAAGGAGAGATGTTGTTTACACCTAGTGATGTCAGTGGTATTGAGTGACATCACAGCACAGTGCTAAGGCTCCTGGGCCTGGACACAGCAGCGGCTGCAATATCTCAACGGAGAATACGTTTATATCTATGTGTGTGTGTGCGCATATATATATATATATATATATATATATATATATATATATATATTTCTCCGCCGAAATCACTTTTAAACCCATTTCCACCTTTTTTTCCCTTCTCTTCCTCTTACTTTTTTTTCACGTTTTTTTACGTTTTTCTCCTTTTCGCCTCTTTTCTGGGCGTATTATTCTTCTTTTTCTTCTTTTTTTTCGTCTAATGCATACCCCATCAGTGCAGCAATGCTTATTCAATACCGCCAGCAGATGGAGACACTGGGGGATCATTTTCTAAGGATTTATACTGATTTTTCCTGTCTGAATTTGTCGCACAGAAAGTTGCAGGCCAAATATGTGTGACATTTCTGCGACTTTAGCTTCTAGAGCATTTTTACAACATTATACATAGGTGCTGAATACATAAAAAGCGACTGTTCAGCGACAGACAAGTCGCATCGGCTGAAAGTAGGCCAGAATGTCAGTCCATGTTGGAGCAGGTTTAGATACAGTCTAAAGCATAGATCTCAAAGTCTGTGCACAGAATTTAGCAAGGGCCTCGCACCTTCTGATGCATCAGGTAGGTGCACAATAGCATAGCCTAACCCTCTGTACTTTGGTCTATATTGATGCGGGACATAGACAGCCAGCTGATGACCAATCCATTAGTGCAATGGATGGCTGGAAGCATTTGTCTTTGCCTTTGCAATACCACAGAAGCAATGCATGGTCAATGTACAGCAATGACACACCTGTGTGAACAGCCAGGAGACCCCCCCCCCCCATGTTATGTTACATAGTTACATAGTTAGTACGGTCAAAAAAGACATATGTCCATCAAGTTCAACCAGGGAATTAAGGGGTAGGGGTGTGGCGCGATATTGGGGAAGGGATGAGATTTTATATTTCTTCATAAGCATTAATCTTATTTTGTCAATTAGGAACATTCAGCACCCACCCGCTATCAAGGCAGCTGCCTATCATGTCATGCCCTACCTGCACAGGTGTGCTGGCTACTCAAATGATCCAATTAAGGAGGCCATTTAGTCAGCAGCAGCAGAAATCCTGTGCCTGGACGCTCCAACAGGGGCCAGACACAAGCAGAAGCAGAAGCAGCAGAAGCAGCAGCAGCACCACCTTTTGTTTTTTGGCTGCAGCAGCAGCAAGGCCCACAGGGCTGGCTAGCTGGCTAGCCAGCAAGCAGGTAGCAATGAAAGTAGGAATCTTTCTTTTTAACCCTGTAAGGGGGTGGTGCACTGTACCCGAAGATACTGCCATATCGGGTCAATGCATAGGGCGACGGAAGCAAGCTTCGAAATCGGCCCCCGTTCTCAAAAATCCATTTAATATATGGTCCCCAGATAGGGGACGTATCAGATATTAAACTGATAAGAACAGATACTACACTTGATCTTAGCCAAAAGGCCGAGAAGCGATAACCGTGAAAGGGGCGGGCCCAACAAGGTCCCCTTCATGGGCACTATCACTGCTTGCTGTCAGGGAGGCTGCCAGACAATTTTCCATGCACACTCTGGGCTGGGGGGCAGTCAACCACCAGTACACACAGCAGAACCTAAACCCATACCATTATTGCTAAGCAGCAAGACAGGGGCCCATTGCACTCCCACGGGGCCTTTTTAAATGCAATCCATAACCCGGATTTGCCAGGAACCCTTCTTACTCCTCCTACTTGCATGTGACACTGGGCTTAGGATCTGCATAGGAAACACACACACAAGCACACACCTACCTTTGTTGCCTGCAGATGCCTCCTTGGCTGTCCCCAAACGGTATCAAACCAACACCCACGGGAAGCTGTAAGCATAGAGGACATGCCTGCACCCCATTGGACTTACCTGTGTGGGTTAAATCCGGGTTATTTGACAACCTATGGCGGTGATGGTTCTGCTCAGGCAGAGCAGTGCTGATGCTCCTCATAAAGCTGTCGCTGCTGTGAAGGTTCTAGGTGACATCACAAATCCCTATGGTTACATACACAACAAAGCTGGGTTGTTGTTGTTTACACTCTGCAAGGCCTGTGGAAGTGAGTGACATCATAGCACTGTAGTTCTGAGGGTTCAAGATGGATGCAACAATCTCCTGTTGCTTCTATGAAGGCCGTAATAGACGACATCACCAAACAGCTCCATAGTCACATACACAGCAAAGGAGAGATGTTGTTTACACCTAGTGATGTCAGTGGTATTGAGTGACATCACAGCACAGTGCTAAGGCTCCTGGGCCTGGACACAGCAGCGGCTGCAATATCTCAACGGAGAATACGTTTATATCTATGTGTGTGTGTGCGCATATATATATATATATATATATATATATATATATATATATTTCTCCGCCGAAATCACTTTTAAACCCATTTCCACCTTTTTTTCCCTTCTCTTCCTCTTACTTTTTTTTCACGTTTTTTTACGTTTTTCTCCTTTTCGCCTCTTTTCTGGGCGTATTATTCTTCTTTTTCTTCTTTTTTTTCGTCTAATGCATACCCCATCAGTGCAGCAATGCTTATTCAATACCGCCAGCAGATGGAGACACTGGGGGATCATTTTCTAAGGATTTATACTGATTTTTCCTGTCTGAATTTGTCGCACAGAAAGTTGCAGGCCAAATATGTGTGACATTTCTGCGACTTTAGCTTCTAGAGCATTTTTACAACATTATACATAGGTGCTGAATACATAAAAAGCGACTGTTCAGCGACAGACAAGTCGCATCGGCTGAAAGTAGGCCAGAATGTCAGTCCATGTTGGAGCAGGTTTAGATACAGTCTAAAGCATAGATCTCAAAGTCTGTGCACAGAATTTAGCAAGGGCCTCGCACCTTCTGATGCATCAGGTAGGTGCACAATAGCATAGCCTAACCCTCTGTACTTTGGTCTATATTGATGCGGGACATAGACAGCCAGCTGATGACCAATCCATTAGTGCAATGGATGGCTGGAAGCATTTGTCTTTGCCTTTGCAATACCACAGAAGCAATGCATGGTCAATGTACAGCAATGACACACCTGTGTGAACAGCCAGGAGACCCCCCCCCCCCCCCATGTTATGTTACATAGTTACATAGTTAGTACGGTCGAAAAAAGACATATGTCCATCAAGTTCAACCAGGGAATTAAGGGGTAGGGGTGTGGCGCGATATTGGGGAAGGGATGAGATTTTATATTTCTTCATAAGCATTAATCTTATTTTGTCAATTAGGAACATTCAGCACCCACCCGCTATCAAGGCAGCTGCCTATCATGTCATGCCCTACCTGCACAGGTGTGCTGGCTACTCAAATGATCCAATTAAGGAGGCCATTTAGTCAGCAGCAGCAGAAGTCCTGTGCCTGGACGCTCCAACAGGGGCCAGACACAAGCAGAAGCAGAAGCAGCAGAAGCAGCAGCAGCACCACCTTTTGTTTTTTGGCTGCAGCAGCAGCAAGGCCCACAGGGCTGGCTAGCTGGCTAGCCAGCAAGCAGGTAGCAATGAAAGTAGGAATCTTTCTTTTTAACCCTGTAAGGGGGTGGTGCACTGTACCCGAAGATACTGCCATATCGGGTCAATGCATAGGGCGACGGAAGCAAGCTTCGAAATCGGCCCCCGTTCTCAAAAATCCATTTAATATATGGTCCCCAGATAGGGGACGTATCAGATATTAAACTGATAAGAACAGATTTTTTTTTTAACTTGACTACCCTTACGGGGGCAACTTTATTAAAAATTAAATAATGTTAACAAAGTTGTGCAAATATGTCAATAAAAACAGTTACATATAAATAACATATTTACAACATGTTAAAACAAAAAATGGGCACTTGGTGGCTTTACAAGATAGAATTCCATTCTTTTAAAAACCATTTTCTAGATAAAAGCGGAAATCTCTTCTTGTCTAAAAGATAGTACTGGTACATTTCATAAAAACAGATAGATAAAATGTCCTTCACAGATAAAACCTCATGCTTGAACAATAAAATATTCCTGGCCTTCCACAGAGCTGCCTTCACACAGTTTATGATCTTCCATGCAATAGTCTCTTGAGTCCGTGTTGGGCATTCCAGGCAACCATAAAAAACCACTGCAATATTTAAGTCTTTTAGTCCAGTTATCCTTTTTACCAGAGGGAGTATCTTTGTCCATATTTTCTGCGAGTAAAAACAAGTCCATATTAGATGGTGCACGGTCTCCTCTTGTCGGCATCCCTCCCTCGGGCAGGTTGCAGAGTTGGATAATCCTCTTCGGTGCTGGAATGCCCGGCATGGAAGACACTCGTGTGCGCAGCTCCAGGCCAGGTCCTTCTGTGAATTAAAAAGATAATTAATACTCAACATCTTCCAAATCTGTATACACTTCTGTTCGTTAAAATTTTTGATGGGAGTCACGGTACTGGTTTCTTTTATTTCCTTTAGTAGTTTTTTGCTATTGCACAGATCCTGAACACTTTTACCTTTAAAATTATATAAGTTTAAAATTTTTCCTAAAATCATGTATTGAGGGGGTAAATTCAAAGAATAAGGGCAACTTAAAACTGTAGAAAACCAGCCGTTCCTCCGCATAAAATAACCAGTATTAAAACGAACAAAATAAGACCAGTAGCTATCTTTAAAAACAGTAGTAAAACACATGCTAAAAAACTTTATTAAAAGGAAAGCTTTAAAATCTGGAAAATCCTTACCGCCCCTGGAGTTCGGTTTTATCACAATTTGTCTCTTTAATTTTTCGCTCTTAGAACTCCAAAAGAAAGTAAAACAAGCTTTTGTTATTTTCTTTAGAACCATTTCGGGGGGTGGGAAAACCAGACTTAAATACAATAAAATAGGTAAAAGCACCATTTTTGTAATTAAAACCTTCCCTTCCATTGTAAGTTCTCGCATGTTCCACATACATATTTTCTTATTTATTTTTTGAGCCACCAAGTCCCAGCTATTAAAACCATTATTAGACTTGTCAAAGGAGACACCTAAAATCTGCACCGACTCAGACACAGGGACGGGCACATCATACAAAGGCATTCCGCCTATGTTTAAAATGTTACTTTTGTTAAAATTGACTTTAAAACCGGAGGCACAATTAAAATATTGAATCTGTTTTAGCGTCTTCTGAAGCGATGGGGTGTCCCTGCAAAACACCGCAACATCGTCCATGTACCCCACTACCTTCGCCTCTAGTCCCCCTCCTCCTGGCAGGGGGACTCCATGGATCTGCTTATCCTTTCGTATTGTACATAAAAGAGGCTCTATTGCGCAAATGAAGAGTAGTGGGGACAAGGGACACCCCTGCTTCACTCCGGAATTTAAAATCACGCCCTGTGTCTTAAAACCATTTACTAAAATTTTACTAGTACAGTTATCATAAAAAGCTCTAAGAGACAATAAAAAGCCATCAGGTATACCCATTTTCTCTAAAACCTTAAAAAGATAAAAATGCGACACCCTGTCGAAAGCTTTTTCAAAATCTATGGATAAAACCGCCAGCTTTCCTTTTCTTAATTTGGTGTCGCTAATTACATCCTTTAAAAGGTTTAGGTTCTCCCATAAACTCCTCCCAGGCACCCCACAGACTTGGTTTGTATGAATTATTTTATGGATTACGTTCTTTAAGCGGTTAGCACACAGTTTCGCCATTATTTTATAGTCGCAGTTCAGAAGGGTGATTGGTCTCCAGTTTTTGAGTTCCGACCGGTCTCCCTTTTTGAATAGCAGGGAGACATCACCCTTCTTCCATGAGCCTGGGAGGATTTTAGACTTAAAGACTTCCGTAAAAAGGGAGAACAAATCTTCTTTTAAAATACCATAAAAAGTAACATAAAATTCAATGGGTATACCATCCGGCCCAGGCACTTTACCTGTTTTAAAACTCTTGACGGTCTCTAAAATCTCCTGCTCTGAAATATTCTGCAATAAAAAAGACTGTGAGACAGGATCTAAAAAATTGGTGATCTCCTTTAACGAGTCATTCATAAAACATTCATCAATGTGTTTTACATTAAAAAGATCCGCATAAAACTCTTGCACCTTTTTTAAAATACCCTGTACATCATTCACTCCTTCAATGTTTTCTATTAACCTTCTATTTTCATGTATTTTCTTAAAAAAATACCTGGAGCAGGTCTCGTTTTCCTCAAGATGCTGTATTCGAGACCTAAAGATAATTTCTTTTCCTTTCTGCTCCAGGCACTTAGTTATTTCTTTTTTAAGATCATGTACCTCCTTCTCCACCTCCATCCCATGTGCTCTGAATTTGTACAGGGTTTGCAGACGAGTATTTAGGATATTATAAAATTCACGTTTTTCTTTAGCTTTCCTAACCCCAACACGGATAAAAAATTCTTTTATTTTTAGTTTCATTTTTTCCCACCAGATACTGGTGGGAGTGTTGGGGTCTTTTACTCGTCTGCATTCCTTGTAAAAGGTGATAAAATCTGATAAAACCTGCGGATCTTCTAAAAGGGACACGTTTAACTTCCAGGCATTCCTACCAGTTCTCCTTTTAAAATCACTTTTAACTTTAAAATACAATAATTTATGGTCAGAAAAAACATTGGTAAAAAGATCACAGTTAAAAGGCAGTACTTGATAAGAACAAAAAATAAAATCTATCCTGGAGCTACAGCTTGCATTGCTCCAGGTAACACCGTCTTCCTCTGGTACGTTAAAATTACATTTTTTAAAAACATCAGTGAGATTAAAATCTAAAATCAAGTTTTTTAACATAAAAGACGTCTTATCATAGTTCCTACTCACTGCGTTCGAAAAACGGCGTTCTCCCCTTAAAATACAATTAAAATCACCTGATAAAACAAGAGGACTAGAATTGTTAATAAAAAGGGGTAAAATCTCCAACATTTTTATTCTTTCATTCTTATCAGGAGAACCATAAAAATTTAAAAACTGCCATTTAATACCATTAATAAAAGCGCTGACCAATAAAATTCTGCCTGGTAAAATTTCGTTAAAACTCTCAATTAAAACGTTCCCTTTAAAAAGTATGGCGACCCCTGCTGATCTGGACTCATTTGATCCAGACCAGACTGATGGACCGTGCACCCAATCATCTTCATATTCTTTATAATTTAATCTGTGCGGGATGCCACATTCCTGCAGGAAAAGGACGGAAGCAGCAAAAACCGACAAGTAATTAAATAGGGCAACCCTTCTTACTCTGGCGCTCACACTTCTCACGTTCAAGGACAGACCGGACAACTCAGCCATGGGAATGTACAAGAAAACGTCTTACACCTCTGATTCCCCCTCCGAAGCCTCATACCCCCCAAAATCTGACTCAACTGTACGCATAGAGGAAGCAGGAGAGGAGGCACCATCACTCAGCCGACCCCCCTCCTCCATCATGATTGAGGCATAGTTGTTCTCGGGCATCCTGGCAATCAGGGCTCCAGACTCATTGGGTTCTTCCACCTCTTGCCCCTCCATAGGGGTCGGGTGTTCACTTAGTTCCGTCTCTGGTACCTCAGAGACGGTCACCCCTGAAACCTCCTCCTGGCAGGGAGGAGGGGGGGTATCCCCTATGGGGACCTGTGGAGGAACGTCACTTGGGTTCCCTGCATCCGCAGGTACTTCCATCGGCTCCCCCTGGACCGCCTCCGAATAGAGTCTTCTGGAGCCCCTCCGCCTTTTAACCTTCACCTCTCCACCCGGATCATCGCTCTCAGGGGGACCCTGAGCCAGAGGTTGCTGAGGAGCGGATTCGGCCGCCGTCCGCTCCTCTCTTAACCCAGCATGCTCCTGGGGGCCAGTTTTTTCACCACTTGCACGTTTTTTGGCCATCCTCTGCTCTTTAGGGTCCCCTCCTTTTGCCTGAGGGGGGTCTTTCTCCTTCTCCATCTCACCGCTTACCTCTTGTGGGGGGGTAATCACTGGCTCTGCTTGCCTCGGCTGGTGTCCCGGTTGCTGTCCTTGCTGCCTCCAGGGTTGCCACTGCTGCTCCGTCCTATGTCTGTGGGGACAAGAGGAGAAAAGGTGACCGAATTGTTGACAGAAATTGCACCTCCCTCCTCTTGTGCATTTCTCTGTCTCGTGCTGTGTGCTACCACATTTTTTGCATGTACTTTCACAGTTTTCTTTTGTGTGTCCATATCTGTGACACTTCCTGCAGTAGCTTGGCATCCCCGCATAAAAGAGGTCGCCACACATATTATTTATTTTAAAACGAGCTGGTGGTAGTTGTATTCCCCCTGGCAATCTGTCATCTTTTTTGCATGTAACCTGAAATCTCCACTTAGATGTCCAGATGCCACAGCTGTTCATGATTTTTCCTCTGCACTCAACCTTACTAAAATAGACTTGTAAAAACAACTCAACATCGTGTAGGTTGGCGAAAGGGGAATACATCTTTACTACCACCAGCTTAATATCGTCTAGAACGTGCTCAATAATCCGGACACCCTGAAGCTTTTTGTCTTTACTCGCAGCAGCTCTGGTAACAAAATCTCTGTGGATGCCATTTTGTGTGAACGTCACATCAAAAATTTTACGCTTCGGGTAGTCCTGGATTGCCAATATCTCGCCCTTCTGTATTCCGAAAACTCCTCCGAGCACGTCCTCTACTACGAATTTCAAATCGTCCGCCCTTTTGGTATCATCCGTGAGAATGACTCTCACGGTGTTTTTGATCCTTGCGTATGCCGGCACAGAACCTGGATCCGGATCATCATCCATGGTTCTAACCTCTCTCCACCCGAAGGTCTTGAGAGGCGATCGCTACTCATTACCCTGGGACTAGGCCCTCTCCCCAATAGCAACAAGTGGGTGAAGCCCAGGCAATAAACCTGGGCGATCCCACAAGGCCGAGGAGAGGGGTACCCGAGTACCTTCTGACCAGATCTCCTGTATTACTACACTTGATCTTAGCCAAAAGGCCGAGAAGCGATAACCGTGAAAGGGGCGGGCCCAACAAGGTCCCCTTCATGGGCACTATCACTGCTTGCTGTCAGGGAGGCTGCCAGACAATTTTCCATGCACACTCTGGGCTGGGGGGCAGTCAACCACCAGTACACACAGCAGAACCTAAACCCATACCATTATTGCTAAGCAGCAAGACAGGGGCCCATTGCACTCCCACGGGGCCTTTTTAAATGCAATCCATAACCCGGATTTGCCAGGAACCCTTCTTACTCCTCCTACTTGCATGTGACACTGGGCTTAGGATCTGCATAGGAAACACACACACAAGCACACACCTACCTTTGTTGCCTGCAGATGCCTCCTTGGCTGTCCCCAAACGGTATCAAACCAACACCCACGGGAAGCTGTAAGCATAGAGGACATGCCTGCACCCCATTGGACTTACCTGTGTGGGTTAAATCCGGGTTATTTGACAACCTATGGCGGTGATGGTTCTGCTCAGGCAGAGCAGTGCTGATGCTCCTCATAAAGCTGTCGCTGCTGTGAAGGTTCTAGGTGACATCACAAATCCCTATGGTTACATACACAACAAAGCTGGGTTGTTGTTGTTTACACTCTGCAAGGCCTGTGGAAGTGAGTGACATCATAGCACTGTAGTTCTGAGGGTTCAAGATGGATGCAACAATCTCCTGTTGCTTCTATGAAGGCCGTAATAGACGACATCACCAAACAGCTCCATAGTCACATACACAGCAAAGGAGAGATGTTGTTTACACCTAGTGATGTCAGTGGTATTGAGTGACATCACAGCACAGTGCTAAGGCTCCTGGGCCTGGACACAGCAGCGGCTGCAATATCTCAACGGAGAATACGTTTATATCTATGTGTGTGTGTGCGCATATATATATATATATATATATATATATATATATATATTTCTCCGCCGAAATCACTTTTAAACCCATTTCCACCTTTTTTTCCCTTCTCTTCCTCTTACTTTTTTTTCACGTTTTTTTACGTTTTTCTCCTTTTCGCCTCTTTTCTGGGCGTATTATTCTTCTTTTTCTTCTTTTTTTTCGTCTAATGCATACCCCATCAGTGCAGCAATGCTTATTCAATACCGCCAGCAGATGGAGACACTGGGGGATCATTTTCTAAGGATTTATACTGATTTTTCCTGTCTGAATTTGTCGCACAGAAAGTTGCAGGCCAAATATGTGTGACATTTCTGCGACTTTAGCTTCTAGAGCATTTTTACAACATTATACATAGGTGCTGAATACATAAAAAGCGACTGTTCAGCGACAGACAAGTCGCATCGGCTGAAAGTAGGCCAGAATGTCAGTCCATGTTGGAGCAGGTTTAGATACAGTCTAAAGCATAGATCTCAAAGTCTGTGCACAGAATTTAGCAAGGGCCTCGCACCTTCTGATGCATCAGGTAGGTGCACAATAGCATAGCCTAACCCTCTGTACTTTGGTCTATATTGATGCGGGACATAGACAGCCAGCTGATGACCAATCCATTAGTGCAATGGATGGCTGGAAGCATTTGTCTTTGCCTTTGCAATACCACAGAAGCAATGCATGGTCAATGTACAGCAATGACACACCTGTGTGAACAGCCAGGAGACCCCCCCCCCCCCCCCCCCATGTTATGTTACATAGTTACATAGTTAGTACGGTCGAAAAAAGACATATGTCCATCAAGTTCAACCAGGGAATTAAGGGGTAGGGGTGTGGCGCGATATTGGGGAAGGGATGAGATTTTATATTTCTTCATAAGCATTAATCTTATTTTGTCAATTAGGAACATTCAGCACCCACCCGCTATCAAGGCAGCTGCCTATCATGTCATGCCCTACCTGCACAGGTGTGCTGGCTACTCAAATGATCCAATTAAGGAGGCCATTTAGTCAGCAGCAGCAGAAGTCCTGTGCCTGGACGCTCCAACAGGGGCCAGACACAAGCAGAAGCAGAAGCAGCAGAAGCAGCAGCAGCACCACCTTTTGTTTTTTGGCTGCAGCAGCAGCAAGGCCCACAGGGCTGGCTAGCTGGCTAGCCAGCAAGCAGGTAGCAATGAAAGTAGGAATCTTTCTTTTTAACCCTGTAAGGGGGTGGTGCACTGTACCCGAAGATACTGCCATATCGGGTCAATGCATAGGGCGACGGAAGCAAGCTTCGAAATCGGCCCCCGTTCTCAAAAATCCATTTAATATATGGTCCCCAGATAGGGGACGTATCAGATATTAAACTGATAAGAACAGATACTACACTTGATCTTAGCCAAAAGGCCGAGAAGCGATAACCGTGAAAGGGGCGGGCCCAACAAGGTCCCCTTCATGGGCACTATCACTGCTTGCTGTCAGGGAGGCTGCCAGACAATTTTCCATGCACACTCTGGGCTGGGGGGCAGTCAACCACCAGTACACACAGCAGAACCTAAACCCATACCATTATTGCTAAGCAGCAAGACAGGGGCCCATTGCACTCCCACGGGGCCTTTTTAAATGCAATCCATAACCCGGATTTGCCAGGAACCCTTCTTACTCCTCCTACTTGCATGTGACACTGGGCTTAGGATCTGCATAGGAAACACACACACAAGCACACACCTACCTTTGTTGCCTGCAGATGCCTCCTTGGCTGTCCCCAAACGGTATCAAACCAACACCCACGGGAAGCTGTAAGCATAGAGGACATGCCTGCACCCCATTGGACTTACCTGTGTGGGTTAAATCCGGGTTATTTGACAACCTATGGCGGTGATGGTTCTGCTCAGGCAGAGCAGTGCTGATGCTCCTCATAAAGCTGTCGCTGCTGTGAAGGTTCTAGGTGACATCACAAATCCCTATGGTTACATACACAACAAAGCTGGGTTGTTGTTGTTTACACTCTGCAAGGCCTGTGGAAGTGAGTGACATCATAGCACTGTAGTTCTGAGGGTTCAAGATGGATGCAACAATCTCCTGTTGCTTCTATGAAGGCCGTAATAGACGACATCACCAAACAGCTCCATAGTCACATACACAGCAAAGGAGAGATGTTGTTTACACCTAGTGATGTCAGTGGTATTGAGTGACATCACAGCACAGTGCTAAGGCTCCTGGGCCTGGACACAGCAGCGGCTGCAATATCTCAACGGAGAATACGTTTATATCTATGTGTGTGTGTGCGCATATATATATATATATATATATATATATATATATATATATATATATATTTCTCCGCCGAAATCACTTTTAAACCCATTTCCACCTTTTTTTCCCTTCTCTTCCTCTTACTTTTTTTTCAAGTTTTTTTACGTTTTTCTCCTTTTCGCCTCTTTTCTGGGCGTATTATTCTTCTTTTTCTTCTTTTTTTTCGTCTAATGCATACCCCATCAGTGCAGCAATGCTTATTCAATACCGCCAGCAGATGGAGACACTGGGGGATCATTTTCTAAGGATTTATACTGATTTTTCCTGTCTGAATTTGTCGCACAGAAAGTTGCAGGCCAAATATGTGTGACATTTCTGCGACTTTAGCTTCTAGAGCATTTTTACAACATTATACATAGGTGCTGAATACATAAAAAGCGACTGTTCAGCGACAGACAAGTCGCATCGGCTGAAAGTAGGCCAGAATGTCAGTCCATGTTGGAGCAGGTTTAGATACAGTCTAAAGCATAGATCTCAAAGTCTGTGCACAGAATTTAGCAAGGGCCTCGCACCTTCTGATGCATCAGGTAGGTGCACAATAGCATAGCCTAACCCTCTGTACTTTGGTCTATATTGATGCGGGACATAGACAGCCAGCTGATGACCAATCCATTAGTGCAATGGATGGCTGGAAGCATTTGTCTTTGCCTTTGCAATACCACAGAAGCAATGCATGGTCAATGTACAGCAATGACACACCTGTGTGAACAGCCAGGAGACCCCCCCCCCCCCCCCCCCCCATGTTATGTTACATAGTTACATAGTTAGTACGGTCGAAAAAAGACATATGTCCATCAAGTTCAACCAGGGAATTAAGGGGTAGGGGTGTGGCGCGATATTGGGGAAGGGATGAGATTTTATATTTCTTCATAAGCATTAATCTTATTTTGTCAATTAGGAACATTCAGCACCCACCCGCTATCAAGGCAGCTGCCTATCATGTCATGCCCTACCTGCACAGGTGTGCTGGCTACTCAAATGATCCAATTAAGGAGGCCATTTAGTCAGCAGCAGCAGAAGTCCTGTGCCTGGACGCTCCAACAGCGGCCAGACACAAGCAGAAGCAGAAGCAGCAGAAGCAGCAGCAGCACCACCTTTTGTTTTTTGGCTGCAGCAGCAGCAAGGCCCACAGGGCTGGCTAGCTGGCTAGCCAGCAAGCAGGTAGCAATGAAAGTAGGAATCTTTCTTTTTAACCCTGTAAGGGGGGGGTGCACTGTACCCGAAGATACTGCCATATCGGGTCAATGCATAGGGCGACGGAAGCAAGCTTCGAAATCGGCCCCCGTTCTCAAAAATCCATTTAATATATGGTCCCCAGATAGGGGACGTATCAGATATTAAACTGATAAGAACAGATACTACACTTGATCTTAGCCAAAAGGCCGAGAAGCGATAACCGTGAAAGGGGCGGGCCCAACAAGGTGCCCTTCATGGGCACTATCACTGCTTGCTGTCAGGGAGGCTGCCAGACAATTTTCCATGCACACTCTGGGCTGGGGGGCAGTCAACCACCAGTACACACAGCAGAACCTAAACCCATACCATTATTGCTAAGCAGCAAGACAGGGGCCCATTGCACTCCCACGGGGCCTTTTTAAATGCAATCCATAACCCGGATTTGCCAGGAACCCTTCTTACTCCTCCTACTTGCATGTGACACTGGGCTTAGGATCTGCATAGGAAACACACACACAAGCACACACCTACCTTTGTTGCCTGCAGATGCCTCCTTGGCTGTCCCCAAACGGTATCAAACCAACACCCACGGGAAGCTGTAAGCATAGAGGACATGCCTGCACCCCATTGGACTTACCTGTGTGGGTTAAATCCGGGTTATTTGACAACCTATGGCGGTGATGGTTCTGCTCAGGCAGAGCAGTGCTGATGCTCCTCATAAAGCTGTCGCTGCTGTGAAGGTTCTAGGTGACATCACAAATCCCTATGGTTACATACACAACAAAGCTGGGTTGTTGTTGTTTACACTCTGCAAGGCCTGTGGAAGTGAGTGACATCATAGCACTGTAGTTCTGAGGGTTCTAGATGGATGCAACAATCTCCTGTTGCTTCTATGAAGGCCATAATAGACGACATCACCAAACAGCTCCATAGTCACATACACAGCAAAGGAGAGATGTTGTTTACACCTAGTGATGTCAGTGGTATTGAGTGACATCACAGCACAGTGCTAAGGCTCCTGGGCCTGGACACAGCAGCGGCTGCAATATCTCAACGGAGAATACGTTTATATATATGTGTGTGTGTGCGCGTATATATATATATATATATATATATATATATATATATATATATTTCTCCGCCGAAATCACTTTTAAACCCATTTCCACCTTTTTTTCCCTTCTCTTCCTCTTACTTTTTTTTCACGTTTTTTTACGTTTTTCTCCTTTTCGCCTCTTTTCTGGGCGTATTATTCTTCTTTTTCTTCTTTTTTTTCGTCTAATGCATACCCCATCAGTGCAGCAATGCTTATTCAATACCGCCAGCAGATGGAGACACTGGGGGATAATTTTCTAAGGATTTATACTGATTTTTCCTGTCTGAATTTGTCGCACAGAAAGTTGCAGGCCAAATATGTGTGACATTTCTGCGACTTTAGCTTCTAGAGCATTTTTACAACATTATACATAGGTGCTGAATACATAAAAAGCGACTGTTCAGCGACAGACAAGTCGCATCGGCTGAAAGTAGGCCAGAATGTCAGTCCATGTTGGAGCAGGTTTAGATACAGTCTAAAGTATAGATCTCAAAGTCTGTGCACAGAATTTAGCAAGGGCCTCGCACCTTCTGATGCATCAGGTAGGTGCACAATAGCATAGCCTAACCCTCTGTACTTTGGTCTATATTGATGCGGGACATAGACAGCCAGCTGATGACCAATCCATTAGTGCAATGGATGGCTGGAAGCATTTGTCTTTGCCTTTGCAATACCACAGAAGCAATGCATGGTCAATGTACAGCAATGACACACCTGTGTGAACAGCCAGGAGACCCCCCCCCCCATGTTATGTTACATAGTTACATAGTTAGTACGGTCGAAAAAAGACATATGTCCATCAAGTTCAACCAGGGAATTAAGGGGTAGGGGTGTGGCGCGATATTGGGGAAGGGATGAGATTTTATATTTCTTCATAAGCATTAATCTTATTTTGTCAATTAGGAACATTCAGCACCCACCCGCTATCAAGGCAGCTGCCTATCATGTCATGCCCTACCTGCACAGGTGTGCTGGCTACTTAAATGATCCAATTAAGGAGGCCATTTAGTCAGCAGCAGCAGAAGTCCTGTGCCTGGACGCTCCAACAGCGGCCAGACACAAGCAGAAGCAGAAGCAGCAGAAGCAGCAGCAGCACCACCTTTTGTTTTTTGGCTGCAGCAGCAGCAAGGCCCACAGGGCTGGCTAGCTGGCTAGCCAGCAAGCAGGTAGCAATGAAAGTAGGAATCTTTCTTTTTAACCCTGTAAGGGGGTGGTGCACTGTACCCGAAGATACTGCCATATCGGGTCAATGCATAGGGCGACGGAAGCAAGCTTCGAAATCGGCCCCCGTTCTCAAAAATCCATTTAATATATGGTCCCCAGATAGGGGAGGTATCAGATATTAAACTGATAAGAACAGATTTTTTTAACTTGGCTACCCCTGAGGGGTATCTTTTTATTTAGAATTCATAACATTTTACAAAGTGCATTACGATTTATAAATATAATTTTTTTTTCAATAAAAACAAATTTTGATAATAAAATCACATATAACAATAAAAGTTCACATAAATACAATCATAATACAC
This sequence comes from Hyla sarda, assembly GCF_029499605.1. Classification (NCBI taxonomy): domain Eukaryota; kingdom Metazoa; phylum Chordata; class Amphibia; order Anura; family Hylidae; genus Hyla; species Hyla sarda. The sequence continues at coordinate 126,131 of NW_026610715.1, forward strand.
TTAAAATGGGCACTTGGTGGCTTTACAAAAGGGCGTTCCATTCATTAAAATACCATTTTCTAGCTAATAAAGGATAATATTTCTTGTCTAATAAAAAGTACTGGTACATATCACTAAAACAAAGAGCTAAAACATCATTCACAGATAAAATCTCATGTTTAAAAAGTAAAATGTTTCTGGCATTCCATAGAGCTGCTTTAACACAGTTTATGATCTTCCATGCCATTGTCTCTTGAGTCCGTATTGGGCATTCCAGACATCCATAAAAAACAGCTGCAGAGTTTAAGTCCTTTATTTCTGTTATCTTCTTCACCAGAGGGAGTATTTTAGTCCATATCCTTTTTGCATAAAAACAAGTCCAGAAAAGGTGGTACACGGTCTCGGGTTCCTGGCAGCCCTCCCTCGGGCATACTGCAGTGTTGGCCATCCTTCTTCGGTGCTGGAATGCCCGGCATGGAAGACACTCGTGTATGCAGCTCCAGGCCAGATCTTTCTGTGAATTAAAAAGATAAATCATATTTGCCATCTTCCATATTTTCCTGCATTTCTCTTCATTAAAATTATTCACAGGGGCAATAAAACCACTTTCTTTAACATATTTTAACATTTTTTTGCTATTAGTTACTTCATTAATACTTTTTCCGTTAAAGTTGTACAAGTTGAAAATTTTCTCTAAAATCTTGTATTGTTGGGGAAGATTAAAAGCATAAGGACAGCTTAAAACAGTTTTAAACCACCCATTCCTCCTCATAAAAAAACCTGTATTAAAACGGATAAAATATGACCAGTAACTATCCTTAAAAAGTGTGCTAACACACATACTAAAAAACTTGGTAAAAAGGAACGCCCTGATGTCGGGGAAGTCCTTTCCACCCATACCTTTTGGCATCATGACGATCTCTCTTCTCAATTTTTCACTCTTGGAGCTCCATAAAAAGGTAAAACATGCTTTAATAATTTTATTTAAAATCATTTCGGGGGGTGGAAAGACCATGCCAAGATACAATAAAATGGGTAAAATCACCATCTTTGTAACTAAAACCTTCCCCTCCATCGTTAGCTTTCTCATGTTCCACATACAAATTTTTGTGTTTATTTTTTGAGCCACCAAGTCCCAGCTATTAAAACCATTGTTTGACTCACTGAAGGAGACCCCTAAAATCTGCACAGACTCAGACACAGGAATGGGTAAATCCCTTAAAAACAGTCCTCCTATATTTAAAACACTGCTTTTATTAAAATTTACCTTAAAACCGGAGGCACAACAAAAAAATTCAACTTGCTTTAGGGCTTTTTGAAGCGATGGGGTGTCCCTTCCGAGCACTGCCACATCGTCCATGTACCCCACTACTTTAGCCTCTAGTCCCCCTCCTCCCGGCAGGGGGACCCCTCTTATTTGCTTATCTCTCCTCAAGGTGCATAGTAGAGGCTCAAGCGCACATATGAAAAGTAGTGGGGACAAAGGACACCCCTGCTTCACTCCGGAATTTAAAATCACATCCTGTGTCTTAAAACCGTTAACTAAAATCTTGCTTGTGCAGTTTTTATAAAAGGCCTTAAGAGACAATAAAAAGCCTTCAGGTATACCCATTTTCTCTAAAACCTTAAAAAGATAAAAATGTGACACTCTGTCAAAAGCCTTCTCGAAGTCTAAGGATAAAATGGCTAGTTTTCCGTTTCTAGACTTTGTGTCACTAATCACATCTTTTAAAAGGTTAAGATTTTCCCATATGCTCCTCCCAGGCACCCCACAGACCTGATTTGAATGGATTATTTTCTCTATTACACTTTTTAATCTATTTGCGCACAGTTTTGCCATCACTTTGTAGTCACAGTTGAGGAGGGTGATTGGTCTCCAGTTCTTTAGATCTGACCGGTCTCCCTTTTTGAACAGCAGGGAGACATCACCCTTCCTCCATGAACCTGGGAGGGCTTTTGTTTTAAATACTTCCGTAAAAAGGGAAAAAAGGTCATCTTTTAAAACACCATAAAAAATGACATAAAACTCAATGGGTATACCGTCAGGACCAGGCACCTTACCGGATTTAAAACTCCTGATCGTCTCTAAAACCTCCTGTTCCGAGATCTCCCTCTGTAAAAGAGACTGGGACACAGGGTCTAAAACATTGGTAATCTCCTTCAATGAGTCATTCATAAAATCAATATCAATATTTTTTGTATTAAAAAGATCCGCATAAAATGAATGTACCCTTTTTAAAATACCCTGTACATCTTTTTCTCCTTGTATATTATCAATTAAAACCTTTTTATCCGTTACTTTCTTAAAAAAGTACCTGGAGCAGGTCTCGTTCTCTTCAAGGTGCTTTATTTTGGATCTGAAAATTATCTCTTTTCCCTTCTGCTCCAGGCACTGTTTTATTTCTTTTTTTAAGTCAGTAATTTCTCTATAAACCTCTATACCATTGTCTCTGAATTTGTACAGGGTCTGCAGACGGGTATTTAGAAGGGAGTAAAACTCACGCTTCTCTTTAGCTCTAGAGATCCCTACTCTAATAAAAAACTCTTTTATTTTTATTTTCATTTTCTCCCACCATATACTGATGGGAGTGTTAGGATCTCTTACCCGTCTGCAGTCCTTGTAGAAGTTGATAAAATCGGATAAAACCTGCGGATCTTCTAAAAGGGATACATTCATCTTCCAGGCATTCCTCCCAGTCTTTTTTCTAAAATCACTCTTCACCTTAAAAGATAAAAGTTTGTGATCAGAAAAAACATTGGTTAAAACATCACACTTAAAAGGCAGTACTTGATAAGAACAGAAGATAAAATCGATCCTGGAGCTGCAGTTTGCGTTGCTCCAGGTCACACCGTCTCTTTCTGGTAAAATACTATTGCATTTCTTAAAAACATCAGTAAGTCTAAAATCAATAATCATATTTTTTAACATAGAAGATGTTTTATCATAGTTTCTACTTACTGAATTGGTAAAACGGTGCTCCCCCCTTAAAATACAATTAAAATCACCTGCTAAAATAAGAGGTTCAGAATCATTGATAAAAAGGGGTAAAATCTCTAACATCCGTGCTCTATCATTTTTATTGGGTGAACCATAAAAATTTAAAAACTGCCATTTAATACCATCAATAAAAGCTTTAACCAATAAAATTCTGCCTGGTAAAATCTCATGAATAAAATCAATAAAAGCATTTCCTTTAAAAAGTATGGCGACCCCTGCTGATCTGGATTCGTTAGATCCAGACCAGACTGATGGACCGTGTACCCAATCTTTTTTATACTTTTCATAATTTAAACTATGCGGGATGCCGCACTCCTGCAGGAAAACCACAGAAGCAGCAAAAATAGACAAGTAGTTAAAAAGGGCAACCCGTTTCGCTCGTGAACTTATACTTCTTACATTCATAGACAATCCGGACAACTCAGCCATTGGAGATGTAAAAAAAAGGGAGGCTCAGATAACAAACTAAAAACCAGATTGCGCACTGGAGCTCTCGTTACCCCCCACCTCCGACTCTACCGTACACATAGAGGAAGCCGGAGAGGAACCACCATCGCTCGAGCAGCCCCCCTCTTCCAAGACCACAGGTGTATAGACGGAGTACATTGGTAAGAACAGCTTCTGGGCTCCATTCTCTTTTTCGGCGTCCACCTCTTGCCCCTCCATAGGGGTCGGGTGCGTACTTAGGTCCGTTTCCGGGACCTCGGAGATGGTCACCCCTGAAACCTCCTCCTGGCTGGGAGGAGGAGGGGTATCCACCGCTGGGACCTGTGGAGGAGCTTCACTTGGAGCCCCCGTCACGACAGGAACTTCCATCTGCTCCTCCTGGACCACCTCCGAGTCCGGACGCCCTTTGGAGCCCCTTCGTCTTTTCACCTTTGCTACTCCGTCCGGGTTTTCACACTCAGGGGGACCCCGAGCAGGAGGACCTTCCGGGGTGGAATCGGGCACCTCTCGCTCTTCCACCTTCTCTGAGGTATCTGCCCGATCCCCTCTCACATTTCTCTTCCCCGGCCTCCTCTCATTTGGGGTCCCCCTTTCCACCTGTGCCTCTTTCTCCTGGGGTTCTTTTGGGGGGGCCGTGGTCTCCATCTCACAGCTTACCTCTTCTTGTGGGGGGTGCTCCTCCTCTCTGGCTTTTCCCCAGGCTGGTCTCCGGACGTCTCTCTTGGGTTGCCCTTGCTGTTCTGTGGTTTTTTTTGGTCTGTGGGGACAGAAAGCATACACGTGACCAAAGTGACGGCAAAAATTACATCTCAAACCCTTATCACATTTTTCTGTTTCATGTTGCATGCTTCCACATTTCTTACAGGAACTTTCACAATTTTCCTTTATGTGCCCATAACGTTGGCACCTTCTGCAGAAGTTTGGCATTCCCGCAAAAAAGAGGTCGCCACACACATTGTTTAATTTAAAACGAGCAGGCGGTAATAGTATCCCCCCTGGGAGGGTGGGGTCTTTGTTGCACGTGACTTGATATCGCCATTTTGAGGTCCAGACACCACAGTCGTTCATGATTTTTCCTCTGAACTCCACCTTTTTAAAGTAGGCTGCCAGGAACCCATCGATCTCTCTCTGATTTACAAAAGGGGAGTACATCTTCACGACAATCAACTTGGTTTCATCTAGGACGTGCTCGACAATTTGGATACCCTTAAGCCTCGGATCATCTTGCTTTGGAATTTTCATTACTGCATCTAAGAATACGCCTTCCCCTATGAAAGTGCAGTCGTAGATCCTCCGCTTAGGGTAATCCTGGATGGCCAAAATCTCTCGCTTACGAACATTAAGAATCTTGTCGAGCACGTCCTCTATCACGAACCTCATGCCACGTGCATCCGCCGCATCACCTGTGAGAATGACCCGCACAGTGTGTTTAATCCGGGCATAAGCCGGTACCGAACCAGGATCTAGATCTTCATCCATGGTTCATTCGTGTTTTGGTCTGGTTCTCTCCGCTCCAACCAACCAGCCAATTCGCTCAAACCTCTCTCCACCCGAAGGCTTTGAGAGGCGATCGCAACCCGTTACCCTGGGACTAAGCCCTCTCCCCAATAGCAACAAGTGGGTGAAGCCCAGGCAATAAACCTGGGCGATCCCACAAGGCCGAGGAGAGGGGTACCCGAGTACCTTCCGACCAGATCTCCTGTATTACTACACTTGATCTTAGCCAAAAGGCCGAGAAGCGATAACCGTGAAAGGGGCGGGCCCAACAAGGTGCCCTTCATGGGCACTATCACTGCTTGCTGTCAGGGAGGCTGCCAGACAATTTTCCATGCACACTCTGGGCTGGGGGGCAGTCAACCACCAGTACACACAGCAGAACCTAAACCCATACCATTATTGCTAAGCAGCAAGACAGGGGCCCATTGCACTCCCACGGGGCCTTTTTAAATGCAATCCATAACCCGGATTTGCCAGGAACCCTTCTTACTCCTCCTACTTGCATGTGACACTGGGCTTAGGATCTGCATAGGAAACACACACACAAGCACACACCTACCTTTGTTGCCTGCAGATGCCTCCTTGGCTGTCCCCAAACGGTATCAAACCAACACCCACGGGAAGCTGTAAGCATAGAGGACATGCCTGCACCCCATTGGACTTACCTGTGTGGGTTAAATCCGGGTTATTTGACAACCTATGGCGGTGATGGTTCTGCTCAGGCAGAGCAGTGCTGATGCTCCTCATAAAGCTGTCACTGCTGTGAAGGTTCTAGGTGACATCACAAATCCCTATGGTTACATACACAACAAAGCTGGGTTGTTGTTGTTTACACTCTGCAAGGCCTGTGGAAGTGAGTGACATCATAGCACTGTAGTTCTGAGGGTTCTAGATGGATGCAACAATCTCCTGTTGCTTCTATGAAGGCCATAATAGACGACATCACCAAACAGCTCCATAGTCACATACACAGCAAAGGAGAGATGTTGTTTACACCTAGTGATGTCAGTGGTATTGAGTGACATCACAGCACAGTGCTAAGGCTCCTGGGCCTGGACACAGCAGCGGCTGCAATATCTCAACGGAGAATACGTTTATATATATGTGTGTGTGTGCGCGTATATATATATATATATATATATATATATATATATATATATATTCTCCGCCGAAATCACTTTTAAACCCATTTCCACCTTTTTTTCCCTTCTCTTCCTCTTACTTTTTTTTCACGTTTTTTTACGTTTTTCTCCTTTTCGCCTCTTTTCTGGGCGTATTATTCTTCTTTTTCTTCTTTTTTTTCGTCTAATGCATACCCCATCAGTGCAGCAATGCTTATTCAATACCGCCAGCAGATGGAGACACTGGGGGATAATTTTCTAAGGATTTATACTGATTTTTCCTGTCTGAATTTGTCGCACAGAAAGTTGCAGGCCAAATATGTGTGACATTTCTGCGACTTTAGCTTCTAGAGCATTTTTACAACATTATACATAGGTGCTGAATACATAAAAAGCGACTGTTCAGCGACAGACAAGTCGCATCGGCTGAAAGTAGGCCAGAATGTCAGTCCATGTTGGAGCAGGTTTAGATACAGTCTAAAGTATAGATCTCAAAGTCTGTGCACAGAATTTAGCAAGGGCCTCGCACCTTCTGATGCATCAGGTAGGTGCACAATAGCATAGCCTAACCCTCTGTACTTTGGTCTATATTGATGCGGGACATAGACAGCCAGCTGATGACCAATCCATTAGTGCAATGGATGGCTGGAAGCATTTGTCTTTGCCTTTGCAATACCACAGAAGCAATGCATGGTCAATGTACAGCAATGACACACCTGTGTGAACAGCCAGGAGACCCCCCCCCCCCATGTTATGTTACATAGTTACATAGTTAGTACGGTCGAAAAAAGACATATGTCCATCAAGTTCAACCAGGGAATTAAGGGGTAGGGGTGTGGCGCGATATTGGGGAAGGGATGAGATTTTATATTTCTTCATAAGCATTAATCTTATTTTGTCAATTAGGAACATTCAGCACCCACCCGCTATCAAGGCAGCTGCCTATCATGTCATGCCCTACCTGCACAGGTGTGCTGGCTACTCAAATGATCCAATTAAGGAGGCCATTTAGTCAGCAGCAGCAGAAGTCCTGTGCCTGGACGCTCCAACAGCGGCCAGACACAAGCAGAAGCAGAAGCAGCAGAAGCAGCAGCAGCACCACCTTTTGTTTTTTGGCTGCAGCAGCAGCAAGGCCCACAGGGCTGGCTAGCTGGCTAGCCAGCTAGCAGGTAGCAATGAAAGTAGGAATCTTTCTTTTTAACCCTGTAAGGGGGTGGTGCACTGTACCCGAAGATACTGCCATATCGGGTCAATGCATAGGGCGACGGAAGCAAGCTTCGAAATCGGCCCCCGTTCTCAAAAATCCATTTAATATATGGTCCCCAGATAGGGGACGTATCAGATATTAAACTGATAAGAACAGATACTACACTTGATCTTAGCCAAAAGGCCGAGAAGCGATAACCGTGAAAGGGGCGGGCCCAACAAGGTGCCCTTCATGGGCACTATCACTGCTTGCTGTCAGGGAGGCTGCCAGACAATTTTCCATGCACACTCTGGGCTGGGGGGCAGTCAACCACCAGTACACACAGCAGAACCTAAACCCATACCATTATTGCTAAGCAGCAAGACAGGGGCCCATTGCACTCCCACGGGGCCTTTTTAAATGCAATCCATAACCCGGATTTGCCAGGAACCCTTCTTACTCCTCCTACTTGCATGTGACACTGGGCTTAGGATCTGCATAGGAAACACACACACAAGCACACACCTACCTTTGTTGCCTGCAGATGCCTCCTTGGCTGTCCCCAAACGGTATCAAACCAACACCCACGGGAAGCTGTAAGCATAGAGGACATGCCTGCACCCCATTGGACTTACCTGTGTGGGTTAAATCCGGGTTATTTGACAACCTATGGCGGTGATGGTTCTGCTCAGGCAGAGCAGTGCTGATGCTCCTCATAAAGCTGTCGCTGCTGTGAAGGTTCTAGGTGACATCACAAATCCCTATGGTTACATACACAACAAAGCTGGGTTGTTGTTGTTTACACTCTGCAAGGCCTGTGGAAGTGAGTGACATCATAGCACTGTAGTTCTGAGGGTTCTAGATGGATGCAACAATCTCCTGTTGCTTCTATGAAGGCCATAATAGACGACATCACCAAACAGCTCCATAGTCACATACACAGCAAAGGAGAGATGTTGTTTACACCTAGTGATGTCAGTGGTATTGAGTGACATCACAGCACAGTGCTAAGGCTCCTGGGCCTGGACACAGCAGCGGCTGCAATATCTCAACGGAGAATACGTTTATATATATGTGTGTGTGTGCGCGTATATATATATATATATATATATATATATATATATATATATATTTCTCCGCCGAAATCACTTTTAAACCCATTTCCACCTTTTTTTCCCTTCTCTTCCTCTTACTTTTTTTTCACGTTTTTTTACGTTTTTCTCCTTTTCGCCTCTTTTCTGGGCGTATTATTCTTCTTTTTCTTCTTTTTTTTCGTCTAATGCATACCCCATCAGTGCAGCAATGCTTATTCAATACCGCCAGCAGATGGAGACACTGGGGGATAATTTTCTAAGGATTTATACTGATTTTTCCTGTCTGAATTTGTCGCACAGAAAGTTGCAGGCCAAATATGTGTGACATTTCTGCGACTTTAGCTTCTAGAGCATTTTTACAACATTATACATAGGTGCTGAATACATAAAAAGCGACTGTTCAGCGACAGACAAGTCGCATCGGCTGAAAGTAGGCCAGAATGTCAGTCCATGTTGGAGCAGGTTTAGATACAGTCTAAAGTATAGATCTCAAAGTCTGTGCACAGAATTTAGCAAGGGCCTCGCACCTTCTGATGCATCAGGTAGGTGCACAATAGCATAGCCTAACCCTCTGTACTTTGGTCTATATTGATGCGGGACATAGACAGCCAGCTGATGACCAATCCATTAGTGCAATGGATGGCTGGAAGCATTTGTCTTTGCCTTTGCAATACCACAGAAGCAATGCATGGTCAATGTACAGCAATGACACACCTGTGTGAACAGCCAGGAGACCCCCCCCCCCCCCCCATGTTATGTTACATAGTTACATAGTTAGTACGGTCGAAAAAAGACATATGTCCATCAAGTTCAACCAGGGAATTAAGGGGTAGGGGTGTGGCGCGATATTGGGGAAGGGATGAGATTTTATATTTCTTCATAAGCATTAATCTTATTTTGTCAATTAGGAACATTCAGCACCCACCCGCTATCAAGGCAGCTGCCTATCATGTCATGCCCTACCTGCACAGGTGTGCTGGCTACTCAAATGATCCAATTAAGGAGGCCATTTAGTCAGCAGCAGCAGAAGTCCTGTGCCTGGACGCTCCAACAGCGGCCAGACACAAGCAGAAGCAGCAGAAGCAGCAGCAGCACCACCTTTTGTTTTTTGGCTGCAGCAGCAGCAAGGCCCACAGGGCTGGCTAGCTGGCTAGCCAGCAAGCAGGTAGCAATGAAAGTAGGAATCTTTCTTTTTAACCCTGTAAGGGGGTGGTGCACTGTACCCGAAGATACTGCCATATCGGGTCAATGCATAGGGCGACGGAAGCAAGCTTCGAAATCGGCCCCCGTTCTCAAAAATCCATTTAATATATGGTCCCCAGATAGGGGAGGTATCAGATATTAAACTGATAAGAACAGATACTACACTTGATCTTAGCCAAAAGGCCGAGAAGCGATAACCGTGAAAGGGGCGGGCCCAACAAGGTGCCCTTCATGGGCACTATCACTGCTTGCTGTCAGGGAGGCTGCCAGACAATTTTCCATGCACACTCTGGGCTGGGGGGCAGTCAACCACCAGTACACACAGCAGAACCTAAACCCATACCATTATTGCTAAGCAGCAAGACAGGGGCCCATTGCACTCCCACGGGGCCTTTTTAAATGCAATCCATAACCCGGATTTGCCAGGAACCCTTCTTACTCCTCCTACTTGCATGTGACACTGGGCTTAGGATCTGCATAGGAAACACACACACAAGCACACACCTACCTTTGTTGCCTGCAGATGCCTCCTTGGCTGTCCCCAAACGGTATCAAACCAACACCCACGGGAAGCTGTAAGCATAGAGGACATGCCTGCACCCCATTGGACTTACCTGTGTGGGTTAAATCCGGGTTATTTGACAACCTATGGCGGTGATGGTTCTGCTCAGGCAGAGCAGTGCTGATGCTCCTCATAAAGCTGTCGCTGCTGTGAAGGTTCTAGGTGACATCACAAATCCCTATGGTTACATACACAACAAAGCTGGGTTGTTGTTGTTTACACTCTGCAAGGCCTGTGGAAGTGAGTGACATCATAGCACTGTAGTTCTGAGGGTTCTAGATGGATGCAACAATCTCCTGTTGCTTCTATGAAGGCCATAATAGACGACATCACCAAACAGCTCCATAGTCACATACACAGCAAAGGAGAGATGTTGTTTACACCTAGTGATGTCAGTGGTATTGAGTGACATCACAGCACAGTGCTAAGGCTCCTGGGCCTGGACACAGCAGCGGCTGCAATATCTCAACGGAGAATACGTTTATATATATGTGTGTGTGTGCGCGTATATATATATATATATATATATATATATATATATATATATATATTTCTCCGCCGAAATCACTTTTAAACCCATTTCCACCTTTTTTTCCCTTCTCTTCCTCTTACTTTTTTTTCACGTTTTTTTACGTTTTTCTCCTTTTCGCCTCTTTTCTGGGCGTATTATTCTTCTTTTTCTTCTTTTTTTTCGTCTAATGCATACCCCATCAGTGCAGCAATGCTTATTCAATACCGCCAGCAGATGGAGACACTGGGGGATAATTTTCTAAGGATTTATACTGATTTTTCCTGTCTGAATTTGTCGCACAGAAAGTTGCAGGCCAAATATGTGTGACATTTCTGCGACTTTAGCTTCTAGAGCATTTTTACAACATTATACATAGGTGCTGAATACATAAAAAGCGACTGTTCAGCGACAGACAAGTCGCATCGGCTGAAAGTAGGCCAGAATGTCAGTCCATGTTGGAGCAGGTTTAGATACAGTCTAAAGTATAGATCTCAAAGTCTGTGCACAGAATTTAGCAAGGGCCTCGCACCTTCTGATGCATCAGGTAGGTGCACAATAGCATAGCCTAACCCTCTGTACTTTGGTCTATATTGATGCGGGACATAGACAGCCAGCTGATGACCAATCCATTAGTGCAATGGATGGCTGGAAGCATTTGTCTTTGCCTTTGCAATACCACAGAAGCAATGCATGGTCAATGTACAGCAATGACACACCTGTGTGAACAGCCAGGAGACCCCCCCCCCCCCCATTTTATGTTACATAGTTACATAGTTAGTACGGTCGAAAAAAGACATATGTCCATCAAGTTCAACCAGGGAATTAAGGGGTAGGGGTGTGGCGCGATATTGGGGAAGGGATGAGATTTTATATTTCTTCATAAGCATTAATCTTATTTTGTCAATTAGGAACATTCAGCACCCACCCGCTATCAAGGCAGCTGCCTATCATGTCATGCCCTACCTGCACAGGTGTGCTGGCTACTCAAATGATCCAATTAAGGAGGCCATTTAGTCAGCAGCAGCAGAAGTCCTGTGCCTGGACGCTCCAACAGGGGCCAGACACAAGCAGAAGCAGAAGCAGCAGAAGCAGCAGCAGCACCACCTTTTGTTTTTTGGCTGCAGCAGCAGCAAGGCCCACAGGGCTGGCTAGCTGGCTAGCCAGCAAGCAGGTAGCAATGAAAGTAGGAATCTTTCTTTTTAACCCTGTAAGGGGGTGGTGCACTGTACCCGAAGATACTGCCATATCGGGTCAATGCATAGGGCGACGGAAGCAAGCTTCGAAATCGGCCCCCGTTCTCAAAAATCCATTTAATATATGGTCCCCAGATAGGGGAGGTATCAGATATTAAACTGATAAGAACAGATTTTTTTTTTTTTTTTTATCTAAAGCCGAGGAACGTGCTTTCGATTCACCCAAAGTGCAAGAAAAAGTGCAAACGTGTTACACTAAAAAAACGTGCACAAAGGATGCGGTCTATCGCAAGCCCTACTCCGATAGGAGAGAGGCCCCCCAACAAACCTTACCCTTCGCCTCCGGACCAAAAGGTACCTGCGAGGTTCCAGGTTCGATGTCCCTTTTCGCCGAAGCTACTAGGGGACCACAAATGCTCCCGGCATCCCCCTTGGCGTTAGCCAAGGTATCTGCCCGCAGAGCCGATTACGGTAGGTACCCTGCCAAAGCAGGAGTACCCGGGGTGTTTGCAGGGAGGTGCGGAACCTAATGGCCACACACACCTCCCCTAGACCGCCAGGAGGGACACCCAGAAGGGCTACCGCATCCTGACAAATCCTGTGAACACACAACACGCAAAAAGTGACACAGTGAGACAAAAAAGAAATAAATAAGTGAATGTGTGCAGATATACTGCCCGGACATCCGGCCGGATCTATAAAAATTTCTCTGATCCTAGCCAGAAGGCCGGGAATCAAGAGGTGAGTGCCACAAGGTGAAGAGATTATGGTGCCCGTGCTTCAACTCAGTGAGTCTATTCTCCCAGTGAGTTTCGGCACCTCGGGGTCACCACTCCCCGAGGCACAAAAGTACCTCGGCTCTAGACCCTCTCAGCCTCATGGCGAGACCCGGAGGGAACAGGTCACATCGGGGCAGCCGTCGAGCTGATTCCTCAGAACCAGCCCCGGAAAGCCCTGGTACACCTGCATCCTCCATGCAGCACCCATACCCACCAGCATGAAAACTGATAAGAACAGATACTACACTTGATCTTAGCCAAAAGGCCGAGAAGCGATAACCGTGAAAGGGGCGGGCCCAACAAGGTGCCCTTCATGGGCACTATCACTGCTTGCTGTCAGGGAGGCTGCCAGACAATTTTCCATGCACACTCTGGGCTGGGGGGCAGTCAACCACCAGTACACACAGCAGAACCTAAACCCATACCATTATTGCTAAGCAGCAAGACAGGGGCCCATTGCACTCCCACGGGGCCTTTTTAAATGCAATCCATAACCCGGATTTGCCAGGAACCCTTCTTACTCCTCCTACTTGCATGTGACACTGGGCTTAGGATCTGCATAGGAAACACACACACAAGCACACACCTACCTTTGTTGCCTGCAGATGCCTCCTTGGCTGTCCCCAAACGGTATCAAACCAACACCCACGGGAAGCTGTAAGCATAGAGGACATGCCTGCACCCCATTGGACTTACCTGTGTGGGTTAAATCCGGGTTATTTGACAACCTATGGCGGTGATGGTTCTGCTCAGGCAGAGCAGTGCTGATGCTCCTCATAAAGCTGTCGCTGCTGTGAAGGTTCTAGGTGACATCACAAATCCCTATGGTTACATACACAACAAAGCTGGGTTGTTGTTGTTTACACTCTGCAAGGCCTGTGGAAGTGAGTGACATCATAGCACTGTAGTTCTGAGGGTTCTAGATGGATGCAACAATCTCCTGTTGCTTCTATGAAGGCCATAATAGACGACATCACCAAACAGCTCCATAGTCACATACACAGCAAAGGAGAGATGTTGTTTACACCTAGTGATGTCAGTGGTATTGAGTGACATCACAGCACAGTGCTAAGGCTCCTGGGCCTGGACACAGCAGCGGCTGCAATATCTCAACGGAGAATACGTTTATATATATGTGTGTGTGTGCGCGTATATATATATATATATATATATATATATATATATATATATATATATTTCTCCGCCGAAAACACTTTTAAACCCATTTCCACCTTTTTTTCCCTTCTCTTCCTCTTACTTTTTTTTCACGTTTTTTTACGTTTTTCTCCTTTTCGCCTCTTTTCTGGGCGTATTATTCTTCTTTTTCTTCTTTTTTTTCGTCTAATGCATACCCCATCAGTGCAGCAATGCTTATTCAATACCGCCAGCAGATGGAGACACTGGGGGATAATTTTCTAAGGATTTATACTGATTTTTCCTGTCTGAATTTGTCGCACAGAAAGTTGCAGGCCAAATATGTGTGACATTTCTGCGACTTTAGCTTCTAGAGCATTTTTACAACATTATACATAGGTGCTGAATACATAAAAAGCGACTGTTCAGCGACAGACAAGTCGCATCGGCTGAAAGTAGGCCAGAATGTCAGTCCATGTTGGAGCAGGTTTAGATACAGTCTAAAGTATAGATCTCAAAGTCTGTGCACAGAATTTAGCAAGGGCCTCGCACCTTCTGATGCATCAGGTAGGTGCACAATAGCATAGCCTAACCCTCTGTACTTTGGTCTATATTGATGCGGGACATAGACAGCCAGCTGATGACCAATCCATTAGTGCAATGGATGGCTGGAAGCATTTGTCTTTGCCTTTGCAATACCACAGAAGCAATGCATGGTCAATGTACAGCAATGACACACCTGTGTGAACAGCCAGGAGACCCCCCCCCCCCCCCCCCCATGCTATGTTACATAGTTACATAGTTAGTACGGTCGAAAAAAGACATATGTCCATCAAGTTCAACCAGGGAATTAAGGGGTAGGGGTGTGGCGCGATATTGGGGAAGGGATGAGATTTTATATTTCTTCATAAGCATTAATCTTATTTTGTCAATTAGGAACATTCAGCACCCACCCGCTATCAAGGCAGCTGCCTATCATGTCATGCCCTACCTGCACAGGTGTGCTGGCTACTCAAATGATCCAATTAAGGAGGCCATTTAGTCAGCAGCAGCAGAAGTCCTGTGCCTGGACGCTCCAACAGCGGCCAGACACAAGCAGAAGCAGAAGCAGCAGAAGCAGCAGCAGCACCACCTTTTGTTTTTTGGCTGCAGCAGCAGCAAGGCCCACAGGGCTGGCTAGCTGGCTAGCCAGCAAGCAGGTAGCAATGAAAGTAGGAATCTTTCTTTTTAACCCTGTAAGGGGGTGGTGCACTGTACCCGAAGATACTGCCATATCGGGTCAATGCATAGGGCGACGGAAGCAAGCTTCAAAATCGGCCCCCGTTCTCAAAAATCCATTTAATATATGGTCCCCAGATAGGGGACGTATCAGATATTAAACTGATAAGAACAGATACTACACTTGATCTTAGCCAAAAGGCCGAGAAGCGATAACCGTGAAAGGGGCGGGCCCAACAAGGTGCCCTTCATGGGCACTATCACTGCTTGCTGTCAGGGAGGCTGCCAGACAATTTTCCATGCACACTCTGGGCTGGGGGGCAGTCAACCACCAGTACACACAGCAGAACCTAAACCCATACCATTATTGCTAAGCAGCAAGACAGGGGCCCATTGCACTCCCACGGGGCCTTTTTAAATGCAATCCATAACCCGGATTTGCCAGGAACCCTTCTTACTCCTCCTACTTGCATGTGACACTGGGCTTAGGATCTGCATAGGAAACACACACACAAGCACACACCTACCTTTGTTGCCTGCAGATGCCTCCTTGGCTGTCCCCAAACGGTATCAAACCAACACCCACGGGAAGCTGTAAGCATAGAGGACATGCCTGCACCCCATTGGACTTACCTGTGTGGGTTAAATCCGGGTTATTTGACAACCTATGGCGGTGATGGTTCTGCTCAGGCAGAGCAGTGCTGATGCTCCTCATAAAGCTGTCGCTGCTGTGAAGGTTCTAGGTGACATCACAAATCCCTATGGTTACATACACAACAAAGCTGGGTTGTTGTTGTTTACACTCTGCAAGGCCTGTGGAAGTGAGTGACATCATAGCACTGTAGTTCTGAGGGTTCTAGATGGATGCAACAATCTCCTGTTGCTTCTATGAAGGCCATAATAGACGACATCACCAAACAGCTCCATAGTCACATACACAGCAAAGGAGAGATGTTGTTTACACCTAGTGATGTCAGTGGTATTGAGTGACATCACAGCACAGTGCTAAGGCTCCTGGGCCTGGACACAGCAGCGGCTGCAATATCTCAACGGAGAATACGTTTATATGTATGTGTGTGTGTGCGCGTATATATATATATATATATATATATATATATATATATTTCTCCGCCGAAATCACTTTTAAACCCATTTCCACCTTTTTTTCCCTTCTCTTCCTCTTACTTTTTTTTCACGTTTTTTTACGTTTTTCTCCTTTTCGCCTCTTTTCTGGGCGTATTATTCTTCTTTTTCTTCTTTTTTTTCGTCTAATGCATACCCCATCAGTGCAGCAATGCTTATTCAATACCGCCAGCAGATGGAGACACTGGGGGATAATTTTCTAAGGATTTATACTGATTTTTCCTGTCTGAATTTGTCGCACAGAAAGTTGCAGGCCAAATATGTGTGACATTTCTGAGACTTTAGCTTCTAGAGCATTTTTACAACATTATACATAGGTGCTGAATACATAAAAAGCGACTGTTCAGCGACAGACAAGTCGCATCGGCTGAAAGTAGGCCAGAATGTCAGTCCATGTTGGAGCAGGTTTAGATACAGTCTAAAGTATAGATCTCAAAGTCTGTGCACAGAATTTAGCAAGGGCCTCGCACCTTCTGATGCATCAGGTAGGTGCACAATAGCATAGCCTAACCCTCTGTACTTTGGTCTATATTGATGCGGGACATAGACAGCCAGCTGATGACCAATCCATTAGTGCAATGGATGGCTGGAAGCATTTGTCTTTGCCTTTGCAATACCACAGAAGCAATGCATGGTCAATGTACAGCAATGACACACCTGTGTGAACAGCCAGGAGACCCCCCCCCCCCCCCCATGTTATGTTACATAGTTACATAGTTAGTACGGTCGAAAAAAGACATATGTCCATCAAGTTCAACCAGGGAATTAAAGGGTAGGGGTGTGGCGCGATATTGGGGAAGGGATGAGATTTTATATTTCTTCATAAGCATTAATCTTATTTTGTCAATTAGGAACATTCAGCACCCACCCGCTATCAAGGCAGCTGCCTATCATGTCATGCCCTACCTGCACAGGTGTGCTGGCTACTCAAATGATCCAATTAAGGAGGCCATTTAGTCAGCAGCAGCAGAAGTCCTGTGCCTGGACGCTCCAACAGCGGCCAGACACAAGCAGAAGCAGAAGCAGCAGAAGCAGCAGCAGCACCACCTTTTGTTTTTTGGCTGCAGCAGCAGCAAGGCCCACAGGGCTGGCTAGCTGGCTAGCCAGCAAGCAGGTAGCAATGAAAGTAGGAATCTTTCTTTTTAACCCTGTAAGGAGGTGGTGCACTGTACCCGAAGATACTGCCATATCGGGTCAATGCATAGGGCGACGGAAGCAAGCTTCGAAATCGGCCCCCGTTCTCAAAAATCCATTTAATATATGGTCCCCAGATAGGGGACGTATCAGATATTAAACTGATAAGAACAGATACTACACTTGATCTTAGCCAAAAGGCCGAGAAGCGATAACCGTGAAAGGGGCGGGCCCAACAAGGTGCCCTTCATGGGCACTATCACTGCTTGCTGTCAGGGAGGCTGCCAGACAATTTTCCATGCACACTCTGGGCTGGGGGGCAGTCAACCACCAGTACACACAGCAGAACCTAAACCCATACCATTATTGCTAAGCAGCAAGACAGGGGCCCATTGCACTCCCACGGGGCCTTTTTAAATGCAATCCATAACCCGGATTTGCCAGGAACCCTTCTTACTCCTCCTACTTGCATGTGACACTGGGCTTAGGATCTGCATAGGAAACACACACACAAGCACACACCTACCTTTGTTGCCTGCAGATGCCTCCTTGGCTGTCCCCAAACGGTATCAAACCAACACCCACGGGAAGCTGTAAGCATAGAGGACATGCCTGTACCCCATTGGACTTACCTGTGTGGGTTAAATCCGGGTTATTTGACAACCTATGGCGGTGATGGTTCTGCTCAGGCAGAGCAGTGCTGATGCTCCTCATAAAGCTGTCGCTGCTGTGAAGGTTCTAGGTGACATCACAAATCCCTATGGTTACATACACAACAAAGCTGGGTTGTTGTTGTTTACACTCTGCAAGGCCTGTGGAAGTGAGTGACATCATAGCACTGTAGTTCTGAGGGTTCTAGATGGATGCAACAATCTCCTGTTGCTTCTATGAAGGCCATAATAGACGACATCACCAAACAGCTCCATAGTCACATACACAGCAAAGGAGAGATGTTGTTTACACCTAGTGATGTCAGTGGTATTGAGTGACATCACAGCACAGTGCTAAGGCTCCTGGGCCTGGACACAGCAGCGGCTGCAATATCTCAACGGAGAATACGTTTATATATATGTGTGTGTGTGCGCGTATATATATATATATATATATATATATATATATATATTTCTCCGCCGAAATCACTTTTAAACCCATTTCCACCTTTTTTTCCCTTCTCTTCCTCTTACTTTTTTTTCACGTTTTTTTACGTTTTTCTCCTTTTCGCCTCTTTTCTGGGCGTATTATTCTTCTTTTTCTTCTTTTTTTTCGTCTAATGCATACCCCATCAGTGCAGCAATGCTTATTCAATACCGCCAGCAGATGGAGACACTGGGGGATAATTTTCTAAGGATTTATACTGATTTTTCCTGTCTGAATTTGTCGCACAGAAAGTTGCAGGCCAAATATGTGTGACATTTCTGCGACTTTAGCTTCTAGAGCATTTTTACAACATTATACATAGGTGCTGAATACATAAAAAGCGACTGTTCAGCGACAGACAAGTCGCATCGGCTGAAAGTAGGCCAGAATGTCAGTCCATGTTGGAGCAGGTTTAGATACAGTCTAAAGTATAGATCTCAAAGTCTGTGCACAGAATTTAGCAAGGGCCTCGCACCTTCTGATGCATCAGGTAGGTGCACAATAGCATAGCCTAACCCTCTGTACTTTGGTCTATATTGATGCGGGACATAGACAGCCAGCTGATGACCAATCCATTAGTGCAATGGATGGCTGGAAGCATTTGTCTTTGCCTTTGCAATACCACAGAAGCAATGCATGGTCAATGTACAGCAATGACACACCTGTGTGAACAGCCAGGAGACCCCCCCCCCCCCCCCCATGTTATGTTACATAGTTACATAGTTAGTACGGTCGAAAAAAGACATATGTCCATCAAGTTCAACCAGGGAATTAAGGGGTAGGGGTGTGGCGCGATATTGGGGAAGGGATGAGATTTTATATTTCTTCATAAGCATTAATCTTATTTTGTCAATTAGGAACATTCAGCACCCACCCGCTATCAAGGCAGCTGCCTATCATGTCATGCCCTACCTGCACAGGTGTGCTGGCTACTCAAATGATCCAATTAAGGAGGCCATTTAGTCAGCAGCAGCAGAAGTCCTGTGCCTGGACGCTCCAACAGCGGCCAGACACAAGCAGAAGCAGAAGCAGCAGAAGCAGCAGCAGCACCACCTTTTGTTTTTTGGCTGCAGCAGCAGCAAGGCCCACAGGGCTGGCTAGCTGGCTAGCCAGCAAGCAGGTAGCAATGAAAGTAGGAATCTTTCTTTTTAACCCTGTAAGGGGGTGGTGCACTGTACCCGAAGATACTGCCATATCGGGTCAATGCATAGGGCGACGGAAGCAAGCTTCGAAATCGGCCCCCGTTCTCAAAAATCCATTTAATATATGGTCCCCAGATAGGGGACGTATCAGATATTAAACTGATAAGAACAGATACTACACTTGATCTTAGCCAAAAGGCCGAGAAGCGATAACCGTGAAAGGGGCGGGCCCAACAAGGTGCCCTTCATGGGCACTATCACTGCTTGCTGTCAGGGAGGCTGCCAGACAATTTTCCATGCACACTCTGGGCTGGGGGGCAGTCAACCACCAGTACACACAGCAGAACCTAAACCCATACCATTATTGCTAAGCAGCAAGACAGGGGCCCATTGCACTCCCACGGGGCCTTTTTAAATGCAATCCATAACCCGGATTTGCCAGGAACCCTTCTTACTCCTCCTACTTGCATGTGACACTGGGCTTAGGATCTGCATAGGAAACACACACACAAGCACACACCTACCTTTGTTGCCTGCAGATGCCTCCTTGGCTGTCCCCAAACGGTATCAAACCAACACCCACGGGAAGCTGTAAGCATAGAGGACATGCCTGCACCCCATTGGACTTACCTGTGTGGGTTAAATCCGGGTTATTTGACAACCTATGGCGGTGATGGTTCTGCTCAGGCAGAGCAGTGCTGATGCTCCTCATAAAGCTGTCGCTGCTGTGAAGGTTCTAGGTGACATCACAAATCCCTATGGTTACATACACAACAAAGCTGGGTTGTTGTTGTTTACACTCTGCAAGGCCTGTGGAAGTGAGTGACATCATAGCACTGTAGTTCTGAGGGTTCTAGATGGATGCAACAATCTCCTGTTGCTTCTATGAAGGCCATAATAGACGACATCACCAAACAGCTCCATAGTCACATACACAGTAAAGGAGAGATGTTGTTTACACCTAGTGATGTCAGTGGTATTGAGTGACATCACAGCACAGTGCTAAGGCTCCTGGGCCTGGACACAGCAGCGGCTGCAATATCTCAACGGAGAATACGTTTATATATATGTGTGTGTGTGCGCGTATATATATATATATATATATATATATATATATATATATATATATTTCTCCGCCGAAATCACTTTTAAACCCATTTCCACCTTTTTTTCCCTTCTCTTCCTCTTACTTTTTTTTCACGTTTTTTTACGTTTTTCTCCTTTTCGCCTCTTTTCTGGGCGTATTATTCTTCTTTTTCTTCTTTTTTTTCGTCTAATGCATACCCCATCAGTGCAGCAATGCTTATTCAATACCGCCAGCAGATGGAGACACTGGGGGATAATTTTCTAAGGATTTATACTGATTTTTCCTGTCTGAATTTGTCGCACAGAAAGTTGCAGGCCAAATATGTGTGACATTTCTGCGACTTTAGCTTCTAGAGCATTTTTACAACATTATACATAGGTGCTGAATACATAAAAAGCGACTGTTCAGCGACAGACAAGTCGCATCGGCTGAAAGTAGGCCAGAATGTCAGTCCATGTTGGAGCAGGTTTAGATACAGTCTAAAGTATAGATCTCAAAGTCTGTGCACAGAATTTAGCAAGGGCCTCGCACCTTCTGATGCATCAGGTAGGTGCACAATAGCATAGCCTAACCCTCTGTACTTTGGTCTATATTGATGCGGGACATAGACAGCCAGCTGATGACCAATCCATTAGTGCAATGGATGGCTGGAAGCATTTGTCTTTGCCTTTGCAATACCACAGAAGCAATGCATGGTCAATGTACAGCAATGACACACCTGTGTGAACAGCCAGGAGACCCCCCCCCCCCCCATGTTATGTTACATAGTTACATAGTTAGTACGGTCGAAAAAAGACATATGTCCATCAAGTTCAACCAGGGAATTAAGGGGTAGGGGTGTGGCGCGATATTGGGGAAGGGATGAGATTTTATATTTCTTCATAAGCATTAATCTTATTTTGTCAATTAGGAACATTCAGCACCCACCCGCTATCAAGGCAGCTGCCTATCATGTCATGCCCTACCTGCACAGGTGTGCTGGCTACTCAAATGATCCAATTAAGGAGGCCATTTAGTCAGCAGCAGCAGAAGTCCTGTGCCTGGACGCTCCAACAGCGGCCAGACACAAGCAGAAGCAGAAGCAGCAGAAGCAGCAGCAGCACCACCTTTTGTTTTTTGGCTGCAGCAGCAGCAAGGCCCACAGGGCTGGCTAGCTGGCTAGCCAGCAAGCAGGTAGCAATGAAAGTAGGAATCTTTCTTTTTAACCCTGTAAGGGGGTGGTGCACTGTACCCGAAGATACTGCCATATCGGGTCAATGCATAGGGCGGCGGAAGCAAGCTTCGAAATCGGCCCCCGTTCTCAAAAATCCATTTAATATATGGTCCCCAGATAGGGGACGTATCAGATATTAAACTGATAAGAACAGATACTACACTTGATCTTAGCCAAAAGGCCGAGAAGCGATAACCGTGAAAGGGGCGGGCCCAACAAGGTGCCCTTCATGGGCACTATCACTGCTTGCTGTCAGGGAGGCTGCCAGACAATTTTCCATGCACACTCTGGGCTGGGGGGCAGTCAACCACCAGTACACACAGCAGAACCTAAACCCATACCATTATTGCTAAGCAGCAAGACAGGGGCCCATTGCACTCCCACGGGGCCTTTTTAAATGCAATCCATAACCCGGATTTGCCAGGAACCCTTCTTACTCCTCCTACTTGCATGTGACACTGGGCTTAGGATCTGCATAGGAAACACACACACAAGCACACACCTACCTTTGTTGCCTGCAGATGCCTCCTTGGCTGTCCCCAAACGGTATCAAACCAACACCCACGGGAAGCTGTAAGCATAGAGGACATGCCTGCACCCCATTGGACTTACCTGTGTGGGTTAAATCCGGGTTATTTGACAACCTATGGCGGTGATGGTTCTGCTCAGGCAGAGCAGTGCTGATGCTCCTCATAAAGCTGTCGCTGCTGTGAAGGTTCTAGGTGACATCACAAATCCCTATGGTTACATACACAACAAAGCTGGGTTGTTGTTGTTTACACTCTGCAAGGCCTGTGGAAGTGAGTGACATCATAGCACTGTAGTTCTGAGGGTTCTAGATGGATGCAACAATCTCCTGTTGCTTCTATGAAGGCCATAATAGACGACATCACCAAACAGCTCCATAGTCACATACACAGCAAAGGAGAGATGTTGTTTACACCTAGTGATGTCAGTGGTATTGAGTGACATCACAGCACAGTGCTAAGGCTCCTGGGCCTGGACACAGCAGCGGCTGCAATATCTCAACGGAGAATACGTTTATATATATGGGTGTGTGTGCGCGTATATATATACATATATATATATATATATATATATATATATATATATATATATATATTCTCCGCCGAAATCACTTTTAAACCCATTTCCACCTTTTTTTCCCTTCTCTTCCTCTTACTTTTTTTTCACGTTTTTTTACGTTTTTCTCCTTTTCGCCTCTTTTCTGGGCGTATTATTCTTCTTTTTCTTCTTTTTTTTCGTCTAATGCATACCCCATCAGTGCAGCAATGCTTATTCAATACCGCCAGCAGATGGAGACACTGGGGGATAATTTTCTAAGGATTTATACTGATTTTTCCTGTCTGAATTTGTCGCACAGAAAGTTGCAGGCCAAATATGTGTGACATTTCTGCGACTTTAGCTTCTAGAGCATTTTTACAACATTATACATAGGTGCTGAATACATAAAAAGCGACTGTTCAGCGACAGACAAGTCGCATCGGCTGAAAGTAGGCCAGAATGTCAGTCCATGTTGGAGCAGGTTTAGATACAGTCTAAAGTATAGATCTCAAAGTCTGTGCACAGAATTTAGCAAGGGCCTCGCACCTTCTGATGCATCAGGTAGGTGCACAATAGCATAGCCTAACCCTCTGTACTTTGGTCTATATTGATGCGGGACATAGACAGCCAGCTGATGACCAATCCATTAGTGCAATGGATGGCTGGAAGCATTTGTCTTTGCCTTTGCAATACCACAGAAGCAATGCATGGTCAATGTACAGCAATGACACACCTGTGTGAACAGCCAGGAGACCCCCCCCCCCCCCCCATGTTATGTTACATAGTTACATAGTTAGTACGGTCGAAAAAAGACATATGTCCATCAAGTTCAACCAGGGAATTAAGGGGTAGGGGTGTGGCGCGATATTGGGGAAGGGATGAGATTTTATATTTCTTCATAAGCATTAATCTTATTTTGTCAATTAGGAACATTCAGCACCCACCCGCTATCAAGGCAGCTGCCTATCATGTCATGCCCTACCTGCACAGGTGTGCTGGCTACTCAAATGATCCAATTAAGGAGGCCATTTAGTCAGCAGCAGCAGAAGTCCTGTGCCTGGACGCTCCAACAGCGGCCAGACACAAGCAGAAGCAGAAGCAGCAGAAGCAGCAGCAGCACCACCTTTTGTTTTTTGGCTGCAGCAGCAGCAAGGCCCACAGGGCTGGCTAGCTGGCTAGCCAGCAAGCAGGTAGCAATGAAAGTAGGAATCTTTCTTTTTAACCCTGTAAGGGGGTGGTGCACTGTACCCGAAGATACTGCCATATCGGGTCAATGCATAGGGCGACGGAAGCAAGCTTCGAAATCGGCCCCCGTTCTCAAAAATCCATTTAATATATGGTCCCCAGATAGGGGACGTATCAGATATTAAACTGATAAGAACAGATACTACACTTGATCTTAGCCAAAAGGCCGAGAAGCGATAACCGTGAAAGGGGCGGGCCCAACAAGGTGCCCTTCATGGGCACTATCACTGCTTGCTGTCAGGGAGGCTGCCAGACAATTTTCCATGCACACTCTGGGCTGGGGGGCAGTCAACCACCAGTACACACAGCAGAACCTAAACCCATACCATTATTGCTAAGCAGCAAGACAGGGGCCCATTGCACTCCCACGGGGCCTTTTTAAATGCAATCCATAACCCGGATTTGCCAGGAACCCTTCTTACTCCTCCTACTTGCATGTGACACTGGGCTTAGGATCTGCATAGGAAACACACACACAAGCACACACCTACCTTTGTTGCCTGCAGATGCCTCCTTGGCTGTCCCCAAACGGTATCAAACCAACACCCACGGGAAGCTGTAAGCATAGAGGACATGCCTGCACCCCATTGGACTTACCTGTGTGGGTTAAATCCGGGTTATTTGACAACCTATGGCGGTGATGGTTCTGCTCAGGCAGAGCAGTGCTGATGCTCCTCATAAAGCTGTCGCTGCTGTGAAGGTTCTAGGTGACATCACAAATCCCTATGGTTACATACACAACAAAGCTGGGTTGTTGTTGTTTACACTCTGCAAGGCCTGTGGAAGTGAGTGACATCATAGCACTGTATTTCTGAGGGTTCTAGATGGATGCAACAATCTCCTGTTGCTTCTATGAAGGCCATAATAGACGACATCACCAAACAGCTCCATAGTCACATACACAGCAAAGGAGAGATGTTGTTTACACCTAGTGATGTCAGTGGTATTGAGTGACATCACAGCACAGTGCTAAGGCTCCTGGGCCTGGACACAGCAGCGGCTGCAATATCTCAACGGAGAATACGTTTATATATATGTGTGTGTGTGCGCGTATATATATATATATATATATATATATATATATATATATATATTTCTCCGCCGAAATCACTTTTAAACCCATTTCCACCTTTTTTTCCCTTCTCTTCCTCTTACTTTTTTTTCACGTTTTTTTACGTTTTTCTCCTTTTCGCCTCTTTTCTGGGCGTATTATTCTTCTTTTTCTTCTTTTTTTTCGTCTAATGCATACCCCATCAGTGCAGCAATGCTTATTCAATACCGCCAGCAGATGGAGACACTGGGGGATCATTTTCTAAGGATTTATACTGATTTTTCCTGTCTGAATTTGTCGCACAGAAAGTTGCAGGCCAAATATGTGTGACATTTCTGCGACTTTAGCTTCTAGAGCATTTTTACAACATTATACATAGGTGCTGAATACATAAAAAGCGACTGTTCAGCGACAGACAAGTCGCATCGGCTGAAAGTAGGCCAGAATGTCAGTCCATGTTGGAGCAGGTTTAGATACAGTCTAAAGTATAGATCTCAAAGTCTGTGCACAGAATTTAGCAAGGGCCTCGCACCTTCTGATGCATCAGGTAGGTGCACAATAGCATAGCCTAACCCTCTGTACTTTGGTCTATATTGATGCGGGACATAGACAGCCAGCTGATGACCAATCCATTAGTGCAATGGATGGCTGGAAGCATTTGTCTTTGCCTTTGCAATACCACAGAAGCAATGCATGGTCAATGTACAGCAATGACACACCTGTGTGAACAGCCAGGAGACCCCCCCCCCCCCCCCATGTTATGTTACATAGTTACATAGTTAGTACGGTCGAAAAAAGACATATGTCCATCAAGTTCAACCAGGGAATTAAGGGGTAGGGGTGTGGCGCGATATTGGGGAAGGGATGAGATTTTATATTTCTTCATAAGCATTAATCTTATTTTGTCAATTAGGAACATTCAGCACCCACCCGCTATCAAGGCAGCTGCCTATCATGTCATGCCCTACCTGCACAGGTGTGCTGGCTACTCAAATGATCCAATTAAGGAGGCCATTTAGTCAGCAGCAGCAGAAGTCCTGTGCCTGGACGCTCCAACAGCGGCCAGACACAAGCAGAAGCAGAAGCAGCAGAAGCAGCAGCAGCACCACCTTTTGTTTTTTGGCTGCAGCAGCAGCAAGGCCCACAGGGCTGGCTAGCTGGCTAGCCAGCAAGCAGGTAGCAATGAAAGTAGGAATCTTTCTTTTTAACCCTGTAAGGGGGTGGTGCACTGTACCCGAAGATACTGCCATATCGGGTCAATGCATAGGGCGACGGAAGCAAGCTTCGAAATCAGCCCCCGTTCTCAAAAATCCATTTAATATATGGTCCCCAGATAGGGGACGTATCAGATATTAAACTGATAAGAACAGATACTACACTTGATCTTAGCCAAAAGGCCGAGAAGCGATAACCGTGAAAGGGGCGGGCCCAACAAGGTGCCCTTCATGGGCACTATCACTGTTTGCTGTCAGGGAGGCTGCCAGACAATTTTCCATGCACACTCTGGGCTGGGGGGCAGTCAACCACCAGTACACACAGCAGAACCTAAACCCATACCATTATTGCTAAGCAGCAAGACAGGGGCCCATTGCACTCCCACGGGGCCTTTTTAAATGCAATCCATAACCCGGATTTGCCAGGAACCCTTCTTACTCCTCCTACTTGCATGTGACACTGGGCTTAGGATCTGCATAGGAAACACACACACAAGCACACACCTACCTTTGTTGCCTGCAGATGCCTCCTTGGCTGTCCCCAAACGGTATCAAACCAACACCCACGGGAAGCTGTAAGCATAGAGGACATGCCTGCACCCCATTGGACTTACCTGTGTGGGTTAAATCCGGGTTATTTGACAACCTATGGCGGTGATGGTTCTGCTCAGGCAGAGCAGTGCTGATGCTCCTCATAAAGCTGTCGCTGCTGTGAAGGTTCTAGGTGACATCACAAATCCCTATGGTTACATACACAACAAAGCTGGGTTGTTGTTGTTTACACTCTGCAAGGCCTGTGGAAGTGAGTGACATCATAGCACTGTAGTTCTGAGGGTTCTAGATGGATGCAACAATCTCCTGTTGCTTCTATGAAGGCCATAATAGACGACATCACCAAACAGCTCCATAGTCACATACACAGCAAAGGAGAGATGTTGTTTACACCTAGTGATGTCAGTGGTATTGAGTGACATCACAGCACAGTGCTAAGGCTCCTGGGCCTGGACACAGCAGCGGCTGCAATATCTCAACGGAGAATACGTTTATATATATGTGTGTGTGTGCGCGTATATATATATATATATATATATATATATATATATATATATATATTCTCCGCCGAAATCACTTTTAAACCCATTTCCACCTTTTTTTCCCTTCTCTTCCTCTTACTTTTTTTTCACGTTTTTTTACGTTTTTCTCCTTTTCGCCTCTTTTCTGGGCGTATTATTCTTCTTTTTCTTCTTTTTTTTCGTCTAATGCATACCCCATCAGTGCAGCAATGCTTATTCAATACCGCCAGCAGATGGAGACACTGGGGGATAATTTTCTAAGGATTTATACTGATTTTTCCTGTCTGAATTTGTCGCACAGAAAGTTGCAGGCCAAATATGTGTGACATTTCTGCGACTTTAGCTTCTAGAGCATTTTTACAACATTATACATAGGTGCTGAATACATAAAAAGCGACTGTTCAGCGACAGACAAGTCGCATCGGCTGAAAGTAGGCCAGAATGTCAGTCCATGTTGGAGCAGGTTTAGATACAGTCTAAAGTATAGATCTCAAAGTCTGTGCACAGAATTTAGCAAGGGCCTCGCACCTTCTGATGCATCAGGTAGGTGCACAATAGCATAGCCTAACCCTCTGTACTTTGGTCTATATTGATGCGGGACATAGACAGCCAGCTGATGACCAATCCATTAGTGCAATGGATGGCTGGAAGCATTTGTCTTTGCCTTTGCAATACCACAGAAGCAATGCATGGTCAATGTACAGCAATGACACACCTGTGTGAACAGCCAGGAGACCCCCCCCCCCCCCCCATGTTATGTTACATAGTTACATAGTTAGTACGGTCGAAAAAAGACATATGTCCATCAAGTTCAACCAGGGAATTAAGGGGTAGGGGTGTGGCGCGATATTGGGGAAGGGATGAGATTTTATATTTCTTCATAAGCATTAATCTTATTTTGTCAATTAGGAACATTCAGCACCCACCCGCTATCAAGGCAGCTGCCTATCATGTCATGCCCTACCTGCACAGGTGTGCTGGCTACTCAAATGATCCAATTAAGGAGGCCATTTAGTCAGCAGCAGCAGAAGTCCTGTGCCTGGACGCTCCAACAGCGGCCAGACACAAGCAGAAGCAGAAGCAGCAGCAGCACCACCTTTTGTTTTTTGGCTGCAGCAGCAGCAAGGCCCACAGGGCTGGCTAGCTGGCTAGCCAGCAAGCAGGTAGCAATGAAAGTAGGAATCTTTCTTTTTAACCCTGTAAGGGGGTGGTGCACTGTACCCGAAGATACTGCCATATCGGGTCAATGCATAGGGCGACGGAAGCAAGCTTCGAAATCGGCCCCCGTTCTCAAAAATCCATTTAATATATGGTCCCCAGATAGGGGACGTATCAGATATTAAACTGATAAGAACAGATACTACACTTGATCTTAGCCAAAAGGCCGAGAAGCGATAACCGTGAAAGGGGCGGGCCCAACAAGGTGCCCTTCATGGGCACTATCACTGCTTGCTGTCAGGGAGGCTGCCAGACAATTTTCCATGCACACTCTGGGCTGGGGGGCAGTCAACCACCAGTACACACAGCAGAACCTAAACCCATACCATTATTGCTAAGCAGCAAGACAGGGGCCCATTGCACTCCCAGGGGGCCTTTTTAAATGCAATCCATAACCCGGATTTGCCAGGAACCCTTCTTACTCCTCCTACTTGCATGTGACACTGGGCTTAGGATCTGCATAGGAAACACACACACAAGCACACACCTACCTTTGTTGCCTGCAGATGCCTCCTTGGCTGTCCCCAAACGGTATCAAACCAACACCCACGGGAAGCTGTAAGCATAGAGGACATGCCTGCACCCCATTGGACTTACCTGTGTGGGTTAAATCCGGGTTATTTGACAACCTATGGCGGTGATGGTTCTGCTCAGGCAGAGCAGTGCTGATGCTCCTCATAAAGCTGTCGCTGCTGTGAAGGTTCTAGGTGACATCACAAATCCCTATGGTTACATACACAACAAAGCTGGGTTGTTGTTGTTTACACTCTGCAAGGCCTGTGGAAGTGAGTGACATCATAGCACTGTAGTTCTGAGGGTTCTAGATGGATGCAACAATCTCCTGTTGCTTCTATGAAGGCCATAATAGACGACATCACCAAACAGCTCCATAGTCACATACACAGCAAAGGAGAGATGTTGTTTACACCTAGTGATGTCAGTGGTATTGAGTGACATCACAGCACAGTGCTAAGGCTCCTGGGCCTGGACACAGCAGCGGCTGCAATATCTCAACGGAGAATACGTTTATATATATGTGTGTGTGTGCGCGTATATATATATATATATATATATATATATATATATATATATATTCTCCGCCGAAATCACTTTTAAACCCATTTCCACCTTTTTTTCCCTTCTCTTCCTCTTACTTTTTTTTCACGTTTTTTTACGTTTTTCTCCTTTTCGCCTCTTTTCTGGGCGTATTATTCTTCTTTTTCTTCTTTTTTTTCGTCTAATGCATACCCCATCAGTGCAGCAATGCTTATTCAATACCGCCAGCAGATGGAGACACTGGGGGATAATTTTCTAAGGATTTATACTGATTTTTCCTGTCTGAATTTGTCGCACAGAAAGTTGCAGGCCAAATATGTGTGACATTTCTGCGACTTTAGCTTCTAGAGCATTTTTACAACATTATACATAGGTGCTGAATACATAAAAAGCGACTGTTCAGCGACAGACAAGTCGCATCGGCTGAAAGTAGGCCAGAATGTCAGTCCATGTTGGAGCAGGTTTAGATACAGTCTAAAGTATAGATCTCAAAGTCTGTGCACAGAATTTAGCAAGGGCCTCGCACCTTCTGATGCATCAGGTAGGTGCACAATAGCATAGCCTAACCCTCTGTACTTTGGTCTATATTGATGCGGGACATAGACAGCCAGCTGATGACCAATCCATTAGTGCAATGGATGGCTGGAAGCATTTGTCTTTGCCTTTGCAATACCACAGAAGCAATGCATGGTCAATGTACAGCAATGACACACCTGTGTGAACAGCCAGGAGACCCCCCCCCCCCCCCCCATGTTATGTTACATAGTTACATAGTTAGTACGGTCGAAAAAAGACATATGTCCATCAAGTTCAACCAGGGAATTAAGGGGTAGGGGTGTGGCGCGATATTGGGGAAGGGATGAGATTTTATATTTCTTCATAAGCATTAATCTTATTTTGTCAATTAGGAACATTCAGCACCCACCCGCTATCAAGGCAGCTGCCTATCATGTCATGCCCTACCTGCACAGGTGTGCTGGCTACTCAAATGATCCAATTAAGGAGGCCATTTAGTCAGCAGCAGCAGAAGTCCTGTGCCTGGACGCTCCAACAGCGGCCAGACACAAGCAGAAGCAGAAGCAGCAGAAGCAGCAGCAGCAGCACCTTTTGTTTTTTGGCTGCAGCAGCAGCAAGGCCCACAGGGCTGGCTAGCTGGCTAGCCAGCAAGCAGGTAGCAATGAAAGTAGGAATCTTTCTTTTTAACCCTGTAAGGGGGTGGTGCACTGTACCCGAAGATACTGCCATATCGGGTCAATGCATAGGGCGACGGAAGCAAGCTTCGAAATCGGCCCCCGTTCTCAAAAATCCATTTAATATATGGTCCCCAGATAGGGGACGTATCAGATATTAAACTGATAAGAACAGATACTACACTTGATCTTAGCCAAAAGGCCGAGAAGCGATAACCGTGAAAGGGGCGGGCCCAACAAGGTCCCCTTCATGGGCACTATCACTGCTTGCTGTCAGGGAGGCTGCCAGACAATTTTCCATGCACACTCTGGGCTGGGGGGCAGTCAACCACCAGTACACACAGCAGAACCTAAACCCATACCATTATTGCTAAGCAGCAAGACAGGGGCCCATTGCACTCCCAGGGGGCCTTTTTAAATGCAATCCATAACCCGGATTTGCCAGGAACCCTTCTTACTCCTCCTACTTGCATGTGACACTGGGCTTAGGATCTGCATAGGAAACACACACACAAGCACACACCTACCTTTGTTGCCTGCAGATGCCTCCTTGGCTGTCCCCAAACGGTATCAAACCAACACCCACGGGAAGCTGTAAGCATAGAGGACATGCCTGCACCCCATTGGACTTACCTGTGTGGGTTAAATCCGGGTTATTTGACAACCTATGGCGGTGATGGTTCTGCTCAGGCAGAGCAGTGCTGATGCTCCTCATAAAGCTGTCGCTGCTGTGAAGGTTCTAGGTGACATCACAAATCCCTATGGTTACATACACAACAAAGCTGGGTTGTTGTTGTTTACACTCTGCAAGGCCTGTGGAAGTGAGTGACATCATAGCACTGTAGTTCTGAGGGTTCTAGATGGATGCAACAATCTCCTGTTGCTTCTATGAAGGCCATAATAGACGACATCACCAAACAGCTCCATAGTCACATACACAGCAAAGGAGAGATGTTGTTTACACCTAGTGATGTCAGTGGTATTGAGTGACATCACAGCACAGTGCTAAGGCTCCTGGGCCTGGACACAGCAGCGGCTGCAATATCTCAACGGAGAATACGTTTATATATATGTGTGTGTGTGCGCGTATATATATATATATATATATATATATATATATATATATATATATCTCCGCCGAAATCACTTTTAAACCCATTTCCACCTTTTTTTCCCTTCTCTTCCTCTTACTTTTTTTTCACGTTTTTTTACGTTTTTCTCCTTTTCGCCTCTTTTCTGGGCGTATTATTCTTCTTTTTCTTCTTTTTTTTCGTCTAATGCATACCCCATCAGTGCAGCAATGCTTATTCAATACCGCCAGCAGATGGAGACACTGGGGGATAATTTTCTAAGGATTTATACTGATTTTTCCTGTCTGAATTTGTCGCACAGAAAGTTGCAGGCCAAATATGTGTGACATTTCTGCGACTTTAGCTTCTAGAGCATTTTTACAACATTATACATAGGTGCTGAATACATAAAAAGCGACTGTTCAGCGACAGACAAGTCGCATCGGCTGAAAGTAGGCCAGAATGTCAGTCCATGTTGGAGCAGGTTTAGATACAGTCTAAAGTATAGATCTCAAAGTCTGTGCACAGAATTTAGCAAGGGCCTCGCACCTTCTGATGCATCAGGTAGGTGCACAATAGCATAGCCTAACCCTCTGTACTTTGGTCTATATTGATGCGGGACATAGACAGCCAGCTGATGACCAATCCATTAGTGCAATGGATGGCTGGAAGCATTTGTCTTTGCCTTTGCAATACCACAGAAGCAATGCATGGTCAATGTACAGCAATGACACACCTGTGTGAACAGCCAGGAGACCCCCCCCCCCCCCCCCCATGTTATGTTACATAGTTACATAGTTAGTACGGTCGAAAAAAGACATATGTCCATCAAGTTCAACCAGGGAATTAAGGGGTAGGGGTGTGGCGCGATATTGGGGAAGGGATGAGATTTTATATTTCTTCATAAGCATTAATCTTATTTTGTCAATTAGGAACATTCAGCACCCACCCGCTATCAAGGCAGCTGCCTATCATGTCATGCCCTACCTGCACAGGTGTGCTGGCTACTCAAATGATCCAATTAAGGAGGCCATTTAGTCAGCAGCAGCAGAAGTCCTGTGCCTGGACGCTCCAACAGCGGCCAGACACAAGCAGAAGCAGAAGCAGCAGAAGCAGCAGCAGCAGCACCTTTTGTTTTTTGGCTGCAGCAGCAGCAAGGCCCACAGGGCTGGCTAGCTGGCTAGCCAGCAAGCAGGTAGCAATGAAAGTAGGAATCTTTCTTTTTAACCCTGTAAGGGGGTGGTGCACTGTACCCGAAGATACTGCCATATCGGGTCAATGCATAGGGCGACGGAAGCAAGCTTCGAAATCGGCCCCCGTTCTCAAAAATCCATTTAATATATGGTCCCCAGATAGGGGACGTATCAGATATTAAACTGATAAGAACAGATACTACACTTGATCTTAGCCAAAAGGCCGAGAAGCGATAACCGTGAAAGGGGCGGGCCCAACAAGGTCCCCTTCATGGGCACTATCACTGCTTGCTGTCAGGGAGGCTGCCAGACAATTTTCCATGCACACTCTGGGCTGGGGGGCAGTCAACCACCAGTACACACAGCAGAACCTAAACCCATACCATTATTGCTAAGCAGCAAGACAGGGGCCCATTGCACTCCCACGGGGCCTTTTTAAATGCAATCCATAACCCGGATTTGCCAGGAACCCTTCTTACTCCTCCTACTTGCATGTGACACTGGGCTTAGGATCTGCATAGGAAACACACACACAAGCACACACCTACCTTTGTTGCCTGCAGATGCCTCCTTGGCTGTCCCCAAACGGTATCAAACCAACACCCACGGGAAGCTGTAAGCATAGAGGACATGCCTGCACCCCATTGGACTTACCTGTGTGGGTTAAATCCGGGTTATTTGACAACCTATGGCGGTGATGGTTCTGCTCAGGCAGAGCAGTGCTGATGCTCCTCATAAAGCTGTCGCTGCTGTGAAGGTTCTAGGTGACATCACAAATCCCTATGGTTACATACACAACAAAGCTGGGTTGTTGTTGTTTACACTCTGCAAGGCCTGTGGAAGTGAGTGACATCATAGCACTGTAGTTCTGAGGGTTCTAGATGGATGCAACAATCTCCTGTTGCTTCTATGAAGGCCATAATAGACGACATCACCAAACAGCTCCATAGTCACATACACAGCAAAGGAGAGATGTTGTTTACACCTAGTGATGTCAGTGGTATTGAGTGACATCACAGCACAGTGCTAAGGCTCCTGGGCCTGGACACAGCAGCGGCTGCAATATCTCAACGGAGAATACGTTTATATATATGTGTGTGTGTGCGCGTATATATATATATAGATATATATATATATATATATATATATATATATATATTTCTCCGCCGAAATCACTTTTAAACCCATTTCCACCTTTTTTTCCCTTCTCTTCCTCTTACTTTTTTTTCACGTTTTTTTACGTTTTTCTCCTTTTCGCCTCTTTTCTGGGCGTATTATTCTTCTTTTTCTTCTTTTTTTTCGTCTAATGCATACCCCATCAGTGCAGCAATGCTTATTCAATACCGCCAGCAGATGGAGACACTGGGGGATAATTTTCTAAGGATTTATACTGATTTTTCCTGTCTGAATTTGTCGCACAGAAAGTTGCAGGCCAAATATGTGTGACATTTCTGCGACTTTAGCTTCTAGAGCATTTTTACAACATTATACATAGGTGCTGAATACATAAAAAGCGACTGTTCAGCGACAGACAAGTCGCATCGGCTGAAAGTAGGCCAGAATGTCAGTCCATGTTGGAGCAGGTTTAGATACAGTCTAAAGTATAGATCTCAAAGTCTGTGCACAGAATTTAGCAAGGGCCTCGCACCTTCTGATGCAACAGGTAGGTGCACAATAGCATAGCCTAACCCTCTGTACTTTGGTCTATATTGATGCGGGACATAGACAGCCAGCTGATGACCAATCCATTAGTGCAATGGATGGCTGGAAGCATTTGTCTTTGCCTTTGCAATACCACAGAAGCAATGCATGGTCAATGTACAGCAATGACACACCTGTGTGAACAGCCAGGAGACCCCCCCCCCCCCCCCCCCCCCCATGTTATGTTACATAGTTACATAGTTAGTACGGTCGAAAAAAGACATATGTCCATCAAGTTCAACCAGGGAATTAAGGGGTAGGGGTGTGGCGCGATATTGGGGAAGGGATGAGATTTTATATTTCTTCATAAGCATTAATCTTATTTTGTCAATTAGGAACATTCAGCACCCACCCGCTATCAAGGCAGCTGCCTATCATGTCATGCCCTACCTGCACAGGTGTGCTGGCTACTCAAATGATCCAATTAAGGAGGCCATTTAGTCAGCAGCAGCAGAAGTCCTG
This sequence comes from Hyla sarda, assembly GCF_029499605.1. Classification (NCBI taxonomy): domain Eukaryota; kingdom Metazoa; phylum Chordata; class Amphibia; order Anura; family Hylidae; genus Hyla; species Hyla sarda. The sequence goes on from NW_026610715.1 coordinate 161,447, forward strand.
TGCCTGGACGCTCCAACAGCGGCCAGACACAAGCAGAAGCAGAAGCAGCACCACCTTTTGTTTTTTGGCTGCAGCAGCAGCAAGGCCCACAGGGCTGGCTAGCTGGCTAGCCAGCAAGCAGGTAGCAATGAAAGTAGGAATCTTTCTTTTTAACCCTGTAAGGGGGTGGTGCACTGTACCCGAAGATACTGCCATATCGGGTCAATGCATAGGGCGACGGAAGCAAGCTTCGAAATCGGCCCCCGTTCTCAAAAATCCATTTAATATATGGTCCCCAGATAGGGGACGTATCAGATATTAAACTGATAAGAACAGATACTACACTTGATCTTAGCCAAAAGGCCGAGAAGCGATAACCGTGAAAGGGGCGGGCCCAACAAGGTCCCCTTCATGGGCACTATCACTGCTTGCTGTCAGGGAGGCTGCCAGACAATTTTCCATGCACACTCTGGGCTGGGGGGCAGTCAACCACCAGTACACACAGCAGAACCTAAACCCATACCATTATTGCTAAGCAGCAAGACAGGGGCCCATTGCACTCCCACGGGGCCTTTTTAAATGCAATCCATAACCCGGATTTGCCAGGAACCCTTCTTACTCCTCCTACTTGCATGTGACACTGGGCTTAGGATCTGCATAGGAAACACACACACAAGCACACACCTACCTTTGTTGCCTGCAGATGCCTCCTTGGCTGTCCCCAAACGGTATCAAACCAACACCCACGGGAAGCTGTAAGCATAGAGGACATGCCTGCACCCCATTGGACTTACCTGTGTGGGTTAAATATCCGGGTTATTTGACAACCTATGGCGGTGATGGTTCTGCTCAGGCAGAGCAGTGCTGATGCTCCTCATAAAGCTGTCGCTGCTGTGAAGGTTCTAGGTGACATCACAAATCCCTATGGTTACATACACAACAAAGCTGGGTTGTTGTTGTTTACACTCTGCAAGGCCTGTGGAAGTGAGTGACATCATAGCACTGTAGTTCTGAGGGTTCTAGATGGATGCAACAATCTCCTGTTGCTTCTATGAAGGCCATAATAGACGACATCACCAAACAGCTCCATAGTCACATACACAGCAAAGGAGAGATGTTGTTTACACCTAGTGATGTCAGTGGTATTGAGTGACATCACAGCACAGTGCTAAGGCTCCTGGGCCTGGACACAGCAGCGGCTGCAATATCTCAACGGAGAATACGTTTATATATATGTGTGTGTGTGCGCGTATATATATATATATATATATATATATATATATATATATATATATATATTTCTCCGCCGAAATCACTTTTAAACCCATTTCCACCTTTTTTTCCCTTCTCTTCCTCTTACTTTTTTTTCACGTTTTTTTACGTTTTTCTCCTTTTCGCCTCTTTTCTGGGCGTATTATTCTTCTTTTTCTTCTTTTTTTTCGTCTAATGCATACCCCATCAGTGCAGCAATGCTTATTCAATACCGCCAGCAGATGGAGACACTGGGGGATAATTTTCTAAGGATTTATACTGATTTTTCCTGTCTGAATTTGTCGCACAGAAAGTTGCAGGCCAAATATGTGTGACATTTCTGCGACTTTAGCTTCTAGAGCATTTTTACAACATTATACATAGGTGCTGAATACATAAAAAGCGACTGTTCAGCGACAGACAAGTCGCATCGGCTGAAAGTAGGCCAGAATGTCAGTCCATGTTGGAGCAGGTTTAGATACAGTCTAAAGTATAGATCTCAAAGTCTGTGCACAGAATTTAGCAAGGGCCTCGCACCTTCTGATGCATCAGGTAGGTGCACAATAGCATAGCCTAACCCTCTGTACTTTGGTCTATATTGATGCGGGACATAGACAGCCAGCTGATGACCAATCCATTAGTGCAATGGATGGCTGGAAGCATTTGTCTTTGCCTTTGCAATACCACAGAAGCAATGCATGGTCAATGTACAGCAATGACACACCTGTGTGAACAGCCAGGAGACCCCCCCCCCCCCCCATGTTATGTTACATAGTTACATAGTTAGTACGGTCGAAAAAAGACATATGTCCATCAAGTTCAACCAGGGAATTAAGGGGTAGGGGTGTGGCGCGATATTGGGGAAGGGATGAGATTTTATATTTCTTCATAAGCATTAATCTTATTTTGTCAATTAGGAACATTCAGCACCCACCCGCTATCAAGGCAGCTGCCTATCATGTCATGCCCTACCTGCACAGGTGTGCTGGCTACTCAAATGATCCAATTAAGGAGGCCATTTAGTCAGCAGCAGCAGAAGTCCTGTGCCTGGACGCTCCAACAGCGGCCAGACACAAGCAGAAGCAGCAGAAGCAGCAGCAGCAGCACCACCTTTTGTTTTTTGGCTGCAGCAGCAAGGCCCACAGGGCTGGCTAGCTGGCTAGCCAGCAAGCAGGTAGCAATGAAAGTAGGAATCTTTCTTTTTAACCCTGTAAGGGGGTGGTGCACTGTACCCGAAGATACTGCCATATCGGGTCAATGCATAGGGCGACGGAAGCAAGCTTCGAAATCGGCCCCCGTTCTCAAAAATCCATTTAATATATGGTCCCCAGATAGGGGACGTATCAGATATTAAACTGATAAGAACAGATACTACACTTGATCTTAGCCAAAAGGCCGAGAAGCGATAACCGTGAAAGGGGCGGGCCCAACAAGGTCCCCTTCATGGGCACTATCACTGCTTGCTGTCAGGGAGGCTGCCAGACAATTTTCCATGCACACTCTGGGCTGGGGGGCAGTCAACCACCAGTACACACAGCAGAACCTAAACCCATACCATTATTGCTAAGCAGCAAGACAGGGGCCCATTGCACTCCCACGGGGCCTTTTTAAATGCAATCCATAACCCGGATTTGCCAGGAACCCTTCTTACTCCTCCTACTTGCATGTGACACTGGGCTTAGGATCTGCATAGGAAACACACACACAAGCACACACCTACCTTTGTTGCCTGCAGATGCCTCCTTGGCTGTCCCCAAACGGTATCAAACCAACACCCACGGGAAGCTGTAAGCATAGAGGACATGCCTGCACCCCATTGGACTTACCTGTGTGGGTTAAATCCGGGTTATTTGACAACCTATGGCGGTGATGGTTCTGCTCAGGCAGAGCAGTGCTGATGCTCCTCATAAAGCTGTCGCTGCTGTGAAGGTTCTAGGTGACATCACAAATCCCTATGGTTACATACACAACAAAGCTGGGTTGTTGTTGTTTACACTCTGCAAGGCCTGTGGAAGTGAGTGACATCATAGCACTGTAGTTCTGAGGGTTCTAGATGGATGCAACAATCTCCTGTTGCTTCTATGAAGGCCATAATAGACGACATCACCAAACAGCTCCATAGTCACATACACAGCAAAGGAGAGATGTTGTTTACACCTAGTGATGTCAGTGGTATTGAGTGACATCACAGCACAGTGCTAAGGCTCCTGGGCCTGGACACAGCAGCGGCTGCAATATCTCAACGGAGAATACGTTTATATATATGTGTGTGTGTGCGCGTATATATATATATATATATATATATATATATATATATTTCTCCGCCGAAATCACTTTTAAACCCATTTCCACCTTTTTTTCCCTTCTCTTCCTCTTACTTTTTTTTCAAGTTTTTTTACGTTTTTCTCCTTTTCGCCTCTTTTCTGGGCGTATTATTCTTCTTTTTCTTCTTTTTTTTCGTCTAATGCATACCCCATCAGTGCAGCAATGCTTATTCAATACCGCCAGCAGATGGAGACACTGGGGGATAATTTTCTAAGGATTTATACTGATTTTTCCTGTCTGAATTTGTCGCACAGAAAGTTGCAGGCCAAATATGTGTGACATTTCTGCGACTTTAGCTTCTAGAGCATTTTTACAACATTATACATAGGTGCTGAATACATAAAAAGCGACTGTTCAGCGACAGACAAGTCGCATCGGCTGAAAGTAGGCCAGAATGTCAGTCCATGTTGGAGCAGGTTTAGATACAGTCTAAAGTATAGATCTCAAAGTCTGTGCACAGAATTTAGCAAGGGCCTCGCACCTTCTGATGCATCAGGTAGGTGCACAATAGCATAGCCTAACCCTCTGTACTTTGGTCTATATTGATGCGGGACATAGACAGCCAGCTGATGACCAATCCATTAGTGCAATGGATGGCTGGAAGCATTTGTCTTTGCCTTTGCAATACCACAGAAGCAATGCATGGTCAATGTACAGCAATGACACACCTGTGTGAACAGCCAGGAGACCCCCCCCCCCCCCCATGTTATGTTACATAGTTACATAGTTAGTACGGTCGAAAAAAGACATATGTCCATCAAGTTCAACCAGGGAATTAAGGGGTAGGGGTGTGGCGCGATATTGGGGAAGGGATGAGATTTTATATTTCTTCATAAGCATTAATCTTATTTTGTCAATTAGGAACATTCAGCACCCACCCGCTATCAAGGCAGCTGCCTATCATGTCATGCCCTACCTGCACAGGTGTGCTGGCTACTCAAATGATCCAATTAAGGAGGCCATTTAGTCAGCAGCAGCAGAAGTCCTGTGCCTGGACGCTCCAACAGCGGCCAGACACAAGCAGAAGCAGCAGAAGCAGCAGCAGCAGCACCACCTTTTGTTTTTTGGCTGCAGCAGCAAGGCCCACAGGGCTGGCTAGCTGGCTAGCCAGCAAGCAGGTAGCAATGAAAGTAGGAATCTTTCTTTTTAACCCTGTAAGGGGGTGGTGCACTGTACCCGAAGATACTGCCATATCGGGTCAATGCATAGGGCGACGGAAGCAAGCTTCGAAATCGGCCCCCGTTCTCAAAAATCCATTTAATATATGGTCCCCAGATAGGGGACGTATCAGATATTAAACTGATAAGAACAGATACTACACTTGATCTTAGCCAAAAGGCCGAGAAGCGATAACCGTGAAAGGGGCGGGCCCAACAAGGTCCCCTTCATGGGCACTATCACTGCTTGCTGTCAGGGAGGCTGCCAGACAATTTTCCATGCACACTCTGGGCTGGGGGGCAGTCAACCACCAGTACACACAGCAGAACCTAAACCCATACCATTATTGCTAAGCAGCAAGACAGGGGCCCATTGCACTCCCACGGGGCCTTTTTAAATGCAATCCATAACCCGGATTTGCCAGGAACCCTTCTTACTCCTCCTACTTGCATGTGACACTGGGCTTAGGATCTGCATAGGAAACACACACACAAGCACACACCTACCTTTGTTGCCTGCAGATGCCTCCTTGGCTGTCCCCAAACGGTATCAAACCAACACCCACGGGAAGCTGTAAGCATAGAGGACATGCCTGCACCCCATTGGACTTACCTGTGTGGGTTAAATCCGGGTTATTTGACAACCTATGGCGGTGATGGTTCTGCTCAGGCAGAGCAGTGCTGATGCTCCTCATAAAGCTGTCGCTGCTGTGAAGGTTCTAGGTGACATCACAAATCCCTATGGTTACATACACAACAAAGCTGGGTTGTTGTTGTTTACACTCTGCAAGGCCTGTGGAAGTGAGTGACATCATAGCACTGTAGTTCTGAGGGTTCTAGATGGATGCAACAATCTCCTGTTGCTTCTATGAAGGCCATAATAGACGACATCACCAAACAGCTCCATAGTCACATACACAGCAAAGGAGAGATGTTGTTTACACCTAGTGATGTCAGTGGTATTGAGTGACATCACAGCACAGTGCTAAGGCTCCTGGGCCTGGACACAGCAGCGGCTGCAATATCTCAACGGAGAATACGTTTATATATATGTGTGTGTGTGCGCGTATATATATATATATATATATATATATATATATATATATTTCTCCGCCGAAATCACTTTTAAACCCATTTCCACCTTTTTTTCCCTTCTCTTCCTCTTACTTTTTTTTCAAGTTTTTTTACGTTTTTCTCCTTTTCGCCTCTTTTCTGGGCGTATTATTCTTCTTTTTCTTCTTTTTTTTCGTCTAATGCATACCCCATCAGTGCAGCAATGCTTATTCAATACCGCCAGCAGATGGAGACACTGGGGGATAATTTTCTAAGGATTTATACTGATTTTTCCTGTCTGAATTTGTCGCACAGAAAGTTGCAGGCCAAATATGTGTGACATTTCTGCGACTTTAGCTTCTAGAGCATTTTTACAACATTATACATAGGTGCTGAATACATAAAAAGCGACTGTTCAGCGACAGACAAGTCGCATCGGCTGAAAGTAGGCCAGAATGTCAGTCCATGTTGGAGCAGGTTTAGATACAGTCTAAAGTATAGATCTCAAAGTCTGTGCACAGAATTTAGCAAGGGCCTCGCACCTTCTGATGCATCAGGTAGGTGCACAATAGCATAGCCTAACCCTCTGTACTTTGGTCTATATTGATGCGGGACATAGACAGCCAGCTGATGACCAATCCATTAGTGCAACGGATGGCTGGAAGCATTTGTCTTTGCCTTTGCAATACCACAGAAGCAATGCTTGGTCAATGTACAGCAATGACACACCTGTGTGAACAGCCAGGAGACCCCCCCCCCCCCCCCCATGTTATGTTACATAGTTACATAGTTAGTACGGTCGAAAAAAGACATATGTCCATCAAGTTCAACCAGGGAATTAAGGGGTAGGGGTGTGGCGCGATATTGGGGAAGGGATGAGATTTTATATTTCTTCATAAGCATTAATCTTATTTTGTCAATTAGGAACATTCAGCACCCACCCGCTATCAAGGCAGCTGCCTATCATGTCATGCCCTACCTGCACAGGTGTGCTGGCTACTCAAATGATCCAATTAAGGAGGCCATTTAGTCAGCAGCAGCAGAAGTCCTGTGCCTGGACGCTCCAACAGCGGCCAGACACAAGCAGAAGCAGCAGAAGCAGCAGCAGCACCACCTTTTGTTTTTTGGCTGCAGCAGCAAGGCCCACAGGGCTGGCTGGCTGGCTAGCTGGCTAGCCAGCAAGCAGGTAGCAATGAAAGTAGGAATCTTTCTTTTTAACCCTGTAAGGGGGTGGTGCACTGTACCCGAAGATACTGCCATATCGGGTCAATGCATAGGGCGACGGAAGCAAGCTTCGAAATCGGCCCCCGTTCTCAAAAATCCATTTAATATATGGTCCCCAGATAGGGGACGTATCAGATATTAAACTGATAAGAACAGATACTACACTTGATCTTAGCCAAAAGGCCGAGAAGCGATAACCGTGAAAGGGGCGGGCCCAACAAGGTCCCCTTCATGGGCACTATCACTGCTTGCTGTCAGGGAGGCTGCCAGACAATTTTCCATGCACACTCTGGGCTGGGGGGCAGTCAACCACCAGTACACACAGCAGAACCTAAACCCATACCATTATTGCTAAGCAGCAAGACAGGGGCCCATTGCACTCCCACGGGGCCTTTTTAAATGCAATCCATAACCTGGATTTGCCAGGAACCCTTCTTACTCCTCCTACTTGCATGTGACACTGGGCTTAGGATCTGCATAGGAAACACACACACAAGCACACACCTACCTTTGTTGCCTGCAGATGCCTCCTTGGCTGTCCCCAAACGGTATCAAACCAACACCCACGGGAAGCTGTAAGCATAGAGGACATGCCTGCACCCCATTGGACTTACCTGTGTGGGTTAAATCCGGGTTATTTGACAACCTATGGCGGTGATGGTTCTGCTCAGGCAGAGCAGTGCTGATGCTCCTCATAAAGCTGTCGCTGCTGTGAAGGTTCTAGGTGACATCACAAATCCCTATGGTTACATACACAACAAAGCTGGGTTGTTGTTGTTTACACTCTGCAAGGCCTGTGGAAGTGAGTGACATCATAGCACTGTAGTTCTGAGGGTTCTAGATGGATGCAACAATCTCCTGTTGCTTCTATGAAGGCCATAATAGACGACATCACCAAACAGCTCCATAGTCACATACACAGCAAAGGAGAGATGTTGTTTACACCTAGTGATGTCAGTGGTATTGAGTGACATCACAGCACAGTGCTAAGGCTCCTGGGCCTGGACACAGCAGCGGCTGCAATATCTCAACGGAGAATACGTTTATATATATGTGTGTGTGTGCGCGTATATATATATATATATATATATATATATATATATATATATATATTTCTCCGCCGAAATCACTTTTAAACCCATTTCCACCTTTTTTTCCCTTCTCTTCCTCTTACTTTTTTTTCACGTTTTTTTACGTTTTTCTCCTTTTCGCCTCTTTTCTGGGCGTATTATTCTTCTTTTTCTTCTTTTTTTTCGTCTAATGCATACCCCATCAGTGCAGCAATGCTTATTCAATACCGCCAGCAGATGGAGACACTGGGGGATAATTTTCTAAGGATTTATACTGATTTTTCCTGTCTGAATTTGTCGCACAGAAAGTTGCAGGCCAAATATGTGTGACATTTCTGCGACTTTAGCTTCTAGAGCATTTTTACAACATTATACATAGGTGCTGAATACATAAAAAGCGACTGTTCAGCGACAGACAAGTCGCATCGGCTGAAAGTAGGCCAGAATGTCAGTCCATGTTGGAGCAGGTTTAGATACAGTCTAAAGTATAGATCTCAAAGTCTGTGCACAGAATTTAGCAAGGGCCTCGCACCTTCTGATGCATCAGGTAGGTGCACAATAGCATAGCCTAACCCTCTGTACTTTGGTCTATATTGATGCGGGACATAGACAGCCAGCTGATGACCAATCCATTAGTGCAATGGATGGCTGGAAGCATTTGTCTTTGCCTTTGCAATACCACAGAAGCAATGCATGGTCAATGTACAGCAATGACACACCTGTGTGAACAGCCAGGAGACCCCCCCCCCCCCCCCCCCCCATGTTATGTTACATAGTTACATAGTTAGTACGGTCGAAAAAAGACATATGTCCATCAAGTTCAACCAGGGAATTAAGGGGTAGGGGTGTGGCGCGATATTGGGGAAGGGATGAGATTTTATATTTCTTCATAAGCATTAATCTTATTTTGTCAATTAGGAACATTCAGCACCCACCCGCTATCAAGGCAGCTGCCTATCATGTCATGCCCTACCTGCACAGGTGTGCTGGCTACTCAAATGATCCAATTAAGGAGGCCATTTAGTCAGCAGCAGCAGAAGTCCTGTGCCTGGACGCTCCAACAGCGGCCAGACACAAGCAGAAGCAGCAGAAGCAGCAGCAGCAGCAGCACCACCTTTTGTTTTTTGGCTGCAGCAGCAAGGCCCACAGGGCTGGCTAGCTGGCTAGCCAGCAAGCAGGTAGCAATGAAAGTAGGAATCTTTCTTTTTAACCCTGTAAGGGGGTGGTGCACTGTACCCGAAGATACTGCCATATCGGGTCAATGCATAGGGCGACGGAAGCAAGCTTCGAAATCGGCCCCCGTTCTCAAAAATCCATTTAATATATGGTCCCCAGATAGGGGACGTATCAGATATTAAACTGATAAGAACAGATACTACACTTGATCTTAGCCAAAAGGCCGAGAAGCGATAACCGTGAAAGGGGCGGGCCCAACAAGGTCCCCTTCATGGGCACTATCACTGCTTGCTGTCAGGGAGGCTGCCAGACAATTTTCCATGCACACTCTGGGCTGGGGGGCAGTCAACCACCAGTACACACAGCAGAACCTAAACCCATACCATTATTGCTAAGCAGCAAGACAGGGGCCCATTGCACTCCCACGGGGCCTTTTTAAATGCAATCCATAACCCGGATTTGCCAGGAACCCTTCTTACTCCTCCTACTTGCATGTGACACTGGGCTTAGGATCTGCATAGGAAACACACACACAAGCACACACCTACCTTTGTTGCCTGCAGATGCCTCCTTGGCTGTCCCCAAACGGTATCAAACCAACACCCACGGGAAGCTGTAAGCATAGAGGACATGCCTGCACCCCATTGGACTTACCTGTGTGGGTTAAATCCGGGTTATTTGACAACCTATGGCGGTGATGGTTCTGCTCAGGCAGAGCAGTGCTGATGCTCCTCATAAAGCTGTCGCTGCTGTGAAGGTTCTAGGTGACATCACAAATCCCTATGGTTACATACACAACAAAGCTGGGTTGTTGTTGTTTACACTCTGCAAGGCCTGTGGAAGTGAGTGACATCATAGCACTGTAGTTCTGAGGGTTCTAGATGGATGCAACAATCTCCTGTTGCTTCTATGAAGGCCGTAATAGACGACATCACCAAACAGCTCCATAGTCACATACACAGCAAAGGAGAGATGTTGTTTACACCTAGTGATGTCAGTGGTATTGAGTGACATCACAGCACAGTGCTAAGGCTCCTGGGCCTGGACACAGCAGCGGCTGCAATATCTCAACGGAGAATACGTTTATATATATGTGTGTGTGTGCGCGTATATATATATATATATATATATATATATATATATATATATTTCTCCGCCGAAATCACTTTTAAACCCATTTCCACCTTTTTTTCCCTTCTCTTCCTCTTACTTTTTTTTCACGTTTTTTTACGTTTTTCTCCTTTTCGCCTCTTTTCTGGGCGTATTATTCTTCTTTTTCTTCTTTTTTTTCGTCTAATGCATACCCCATCAGTGCAGCAATGCTTATTCAATACCGCCAGCAGATGGAGACACTGGGGGATAATTTTCTAAGGATTTATACTGATTTTTCCTGTCTGAATTTGTCGCACAGAAAGTTGCAGGCCAAATATGTGTGACATTTCTGCGACTTTAGCTTCTAGAGCATTTTTACAACATTATACATAGGTGCTGAATACATAAAAAGCGACTGTTCAGCGACAGACAAGTCGCATCGGCTGAAAGTAGGCCAGAATGTCAGTCCATGTTGGAGCAGGTTTAGATACAGTCTAAAGTATAGATCTCAAAGTCTGTGCACAGAATTTAGCAAGGGCCTCGCACCTTCTGATGCACCAGGTAGGTGCACAATAGCATAGCCTAACCCTCTGTACTTTGGTCTATATTGATGCGGGACATAGACAGCCAGCTGATGACCAATCCATTAGTGCAATGGATGGCTGGAAGCATTTGTCTTTGCCTTTGCAATACCACAGAAGCAATGCATGGTCAATGTACAGCAATGACACACCTGTGTGAACAGCCAGGAGACCCCCCCCCCCCCCCCATGTTATGTTACATAGTTACATAGTTAGTACGGTCGAAAAAAGACATATGTCCATCAAGTTCAACCAGGGAATTAAGGGGTAGGGGTGTGGCGCGATATTGGGGAAGGGATGAGATTTTATATTTCTTCATAAGCATTAATCTTATTTTGTCAATTAGGAACATTCAGCACCCACCCGCTATCAAGGCAGCTGCCTATCATGTCATGCCCTACCTGCACAGGTGTGCTGGCTACTCAAATGATCCAATTAAGGAGGCCATTTAGTCAGCAGCAGCAGAAGTCCTGTGCCTGGACGCTCCAACAGCGGCCAGACACAAGCAGAAGCAGCAGAAGCAGCAGCAGCAGCACCACCTTTTGTTTTTTGGCTGCAGCAGCAAGGCCCACAGGGCTGGCTAGCTGGCTAGCCAGCAAGCAGGTAGCAATGAAAGTAGGAATCTTTCTTTTTAACCCTGTAAGGGGGTGGTGCACTGTACCCGAAGATACTGCCATATCGGGTCAATGCATAGGGCGACGGAAGCAAGCTTCGAAATCGGCCCCCGTTCTCAAAAATCCATTTAATATATGGTCCCCAGATAGGGGACGTATCAGATATTAAACTGATAAGAACAGATACTACACTTGATCTTAGCCAAAAGGCCGAGAAGCGATAACCGTGAAAGGGGCGGGCCCAACAAGGTCCCCTTCATGGGCACTATCACTGCTTGCTGTCAGGGAGGCTGCCAGACAATTTTCCATGCACACTCTGGGCTGGGGGGCAGTCAACCACCAGTACACACAGCAGAACCTAAACCCATACCATTATTGCTAAGCAGCAAGACAGGGGCCCATTGCACTCCCACGGGGCCTTTTTAAATGCAATCCATAACCCGGATTTGCCAGGAACCCTTCTTACTCCTCCTACTTGCATGTGACACTGGGCTTAGGATCTGCATAGGAAACACACACACAAGCACACACCTACCTTTGTTGCCTGCAGATGCCTCCTTGGCTGTCCCCAAACGGTATCAAACCAACACCCACGGGAAGCTGTAAGCATAGAGGACATGCCTGCACCCCATTGGACTTACCTGTGTGGGTTAAATCCGGGTTATTTGACAACCTATGGCGGTGATGGTTCTGCTCAGGCAGAGCAGTGCTGATGCTCCTCATAAAGCTGTCGCTGCTGTGAAGGTTCTAGGTGACATCACAAATCCCTATGGTTACATACACAACAAAGCTGGGTTGTTGTTGTTTACACTCTGCAAGGCCTGTGGAAGTGAGTGACATCATAGCACTGTAGTTCTGAGGGTTCTAGATGGATGCAACAATCTCCTGTTGCTTCTATGAAGGCCATAATAGACGACATCACCAAACAGCTCCATAGTCACATACACAGCAAAGGAGAGATGTTGTTTACACCTAGTGATGTCAGTGGTATTGAGTGACATCACAGCACAGTGCTAAGGCTCCTGGGCCTGGACACAGCAGCGGCTGCAATATCTCAACGGAGAATACGTTTATATATATGTGTGTGTGTGCGCGTATATATATATATATATATATATATATATATATATATTTCTCCGCCGAAATCACTTTTAAACCCATTTCCACCTTTTTTTCCCTTCTCTTCCTCTTACTTTTTTTTCACGTTTTTTTACGTTTTTCTCCTTTTCGCCTCTTTTCTGGGCGTATTATTCTTCTTTTTCTTCTTTTTTTTCGTCTAATGCATACCCCATCAGTGCAGCAATGCTTATTCAATACCGCCAGCAGATGGAGACACTGGGGGATAATTTTCTAAGGATTTATACAGATTTTTCCTGTCTGAATTTGTCGCACAGAAAGTTGCAGGCCAAATATGTGTGACATTTCTGCGACTTTAGCTTCTAGAGCATTTTTACAACATTATACATAGGTGCTGAATACATAAAAAGCGACTGTTCAGCGACAGACAAGTCGCATCGGCTGAAAGTAGGCCAGAATGTCAGTCCATGTTGGAGCAGGTTTAGATACAGTCTAAAGTATAGATCTCAAAGTCTGTGCACAGAATTTAGCAAGGGCCTCGCACCTTCTGATGCATCAGGTAGGTGCACAATAGCATAGCCTAACCCTCTGTACTTTGGTCTATATTGATGCGGGACATAGACAGCCAGCTGATGACCAATCCATTAGTGCAATGGATGGCTGGAAGCATTTGTCTTTGCCTTTGCAATACCACAGAAGCAATGCATGGTCAATGTACAGCAATGACACACCTGTGTGAACAGCCAGGAGACCCCCCCCCCCCCCCATGTTATGTTACATAGTTACATAGTTAGTACGGTCGAAAAAAGACATATGTCCATCAAGTTCAACCAGGGAATTAAGGGGTAGGGGTGTGGCGCGATATTGGGGAAGGGATGAGATTTTATATTTCTTCATAAGCATTAATCTTATTTTGTCAATTAGGAACATTCAGCACCCACCCGCTATCAAGGCAGCTGCCTATCATGTCATGCCCTACCTGCACAGGTGTGCTGGCTACTCAAATGATCCAATTAAGGAGGCCATTTAGTCAGCAGCAGCAGAAGTCCTGTGCCTGGACGCTCCAACAGCGGCCAGACACAAGCAGAAGCAGCAGAAGCAGCAGCAGCAGCACCACCTTTTGTTTTTTGGCTGCAGCAGCAAGGCCCACAGGGCTGGCTAGCTGGCTAGCCAGCAAGCAGGTAGCAATGAAAGTAGGAATCTTTCTTTTTAACCCTGTAAGGGGGTGGTGCACTGTACCCGAAGATACTGCCATATCGGGTCAATGCATAGGGCGACGGAAGCAAGCTTCGAAATCGGCCCCCGTTCTCAAAAATCCATTTAATATATGGTCCCCAGATAGGGGACGTATCAGATATTAAACTGATAAGAACAGATACTACACTTGATCTTAGCCAAAAGGCCGAGAAGCGATAACCGTGAAAGGGGCGGGCCCAACAAGGTCCCCTTCATGGGCACTATCACTGCTTGCTGTCAGGGAGGCTGCCAGACAATTTTCCATGCACACTCTGGGCTGGGGGGCAGTCAACCACCAGTACACACAGCAGAACCTAAACCCATACCATTATTGCTAAGCAGCAAGACAGGGGCCCATTGCACTCCCACGGGGCCTTTTTAAATGCAATCCATAACCCGGATTTGCCAGGAACCCTTCTTACTCCTCCTACTTGCATGTGACACTGGGCTTAGGATCTGCATAGGAAACACACACACAAGCACACACCTACCTTTGTTGCCTGCAGATGCCTCCTTGGCTGTCCCCAAACGGTATCAAACCAACACCCACGGGAAGCTGTAAGCATAGAGGACATGCCTGCACCCCATTGGACTTACCTGTGTGGGTTAAATCCGGGTTATTTGACAACCTATGGCGGTGATGGTTCTGCTCAGGCAGAGCAGTGCTGATGCTCCTCATAAAGCTGTCGCTGCTGTGAAGGTTCTAGGTGACATCACAAATCCCTATGGTTACATACACAACAAAGCTGGGTTGTTGTTGTTTACACTCTGCAAGGCCTGTGGAAGTGAGTGACATCATAGCACTGTAGTTCTGAGGGTTCTAGATGGATGCAACAATCTCCTGTTGCTTCTATGAAGGCCATAATAGACGACATCACCAAACAGCTCCATAGTCACATACACAGCAAAGGAGAGATGTTGTTTACACCTAGTGATGTCAGTGGTATTGAGTGACATCACAGCACAGTGCTAAGGCTCCTGGGCCTGGACACAGCAGCGGCTGCAATATCTCAACGGAGAATACGTTTATATATATGTGTGTGTGTGCGCGTATATATATATATATATATATATATATATATATATATATTTCTCCGCCGAAATCACTTTTAAACCCATTTCCACCTTTTTTTCCCTTCTCTTCCTCTTACTTTTTTTTCAAGTTTTTTTACGTTTTTCTCCTTTTCGCCTCTTTTCTGGGCGTATTATTCTTCTTTTTCTTCTTTTTTTTCGTCTAATGCATACCCCATCAGTGCAGCAATGCTTATTCAATACCGCCAGCAGATGGAGACACTGGGGGATAATTTTCTAAGGATTTATACTGATTTTTCCTGTCTGAATTTGTCGCACAGAAAGTTGCAGGCCAAATATGTGTGACATTTCTGCGACTTTAGCTTCTAGAGCATTTTTACAACATTATACATAGGTGCTGAATACATAAAAAGCGACTGTTCAGCGACAGACAAGTCGCATCGGCTGAAAGTAGGCCAGAATGTCAGTCCATGTTGGAGCAGGTTTAGATACAGTCTAAAGTATAGATCTCAAAGTCTGTGCACAGAATTTAGCAAGGGCCTCGCACCTTCTGATGCATCAGGTAGGTGCACAATAGCATAGCCTAACCCTCTGTACTTTGGTCTATATTGATGCGGGACATAGACAGCCAGCTGATGACCAATCCATTAGTGCAATGGATGGCTGGAAGCATTTGTCTTTGCCTTTGCAATACCACAGAAGCAATGCATGGTCAATGTACAGCAATGACACACCTGTGTGAACAGCCAGGAGACCCCCCCCCCCCCCCCATGTTATGTTACATAGTTACATAGTTAGTACGGTCGAAAAAAGACATATGTCCATCAAGTTCAACCAGGGAATTAAGGGGTAGGGGTGTGGCGCGATATTGGGGAAGGGATGAGATTTTATATTTCTTCATAAGCATTAATCTTATTTTGTCAATTAGGAACATTCAGCACCCACCCGCTATCAAGGCAGCTGCCTATCATGTCATGCCCTACCTGCACAGGTGTGCTGGCTACTCAAATGATCCAATTAAGGAGGCCATTTAGTCAGCAGCAGCAGAAGTCCTGTGCCTGGACGCTCCAACAGCGGCCAGACACAAGCAGAAGCAGCAGAAGCAGCAGCAGCAGCACCACCTTTTGTTTTTTGGCTGCAGCAGCAAGGCCCACAGGGCTGGCTAGCTGGCTAGCCAGCAAGCAGGTAGCAATGAAAGTAGGAATCTTTCTTTTTAACCCTGTAAGGGGGTGGTGCACTGTACCCGAAGATACTGCCATATCGGGTCAATGCATAGGGCGACGGAAGCAAGCTTCGAAATCGGCCCCCGTTCTCAAAAATCCATTTAATATATGGTCCCCAGATAGGGGACGTATCAGATATTAAACTGATAAGAACAGATACTACACTTGATCTTAGCCAAAAGGCCGAGAAGCGATAACCGTGAAAGGGGCGGGCCCAACAAGGTCCCCTTCATGGGCACTATCACTGCTTGCTGTCAGGGAGGCTGCCAGACAATTTTCCATGCACACTCTGGGCTGGGGGGCAGTCAACCACCAGTACACACAGCAGAACCTAAACCCATACCATTATTGCTAAGCAGCAAGACAGGGGCCCATTGCACTCCCACGGGGCCTTTTTAAATGCAATCCATAACCCGGATTTGCCAGGAACCCTTCTTACTCCTCCTACTTGCATGTGACACTGGGCTTAGGATCTGCATAGGAAACACACACACAAGCACACACCTACCTTTGTTGCCTGCAGATGCCTCCTTGGCTGTCCCCAAACGGTATCAAACCAACACCCACGGGAAGCTGTAAGCATAGAGGACATGCCTGCACCCCATTGGACTTACCTGTGTGGGTTAAATCCGGGTTATTTGACAACCTATGGCGGTGATGGTTCTGCTCAGGCAGAGCAGTGCTGATGCTCCTCATAAAGCTGTCGCTGCTGTGAAGGTTCTAGGTGACATCACAAATCCCTATGGTTACATACACAACAAAGCTGGGTTGTTGTTGTTTACACTCTGCAAGGCCTGTGGAAGTGAGTGACATCATAGCACTGTAGTTCTGAGGGTTCTAGATGGATGCAACAATCTCCTGTTGCTTCTATGAAGGCCATAATAGACGACATCACCAAACAGCTCCATAGTCACATACACAGCAAAGGAGAGATGTTGTTTACACCTAGTGATGTCAGTGGTATTGAGTGACATCACAGCACAGTGCTAAGGCTCCTGGGCCTGGACACAGCAGCGGCTGCAATATCTCAACGGAGAATACGTTTATATATATGTGTGTGTGTGCGCGTATATATATATATATATATATATATATATATATATATATTTCTCCGCCGAAATCACTTTTAAACCCATTTCCACCTTTTTTTCCCTTCTCTTCCTCTTACTTTTTTTTCAAGTTTTTTTACGTTTTTCTCCTTTTCGCCTCTTTTCTGGGCGTATTATTCTTCTTTTTCTTCTTTTTTTTCGTCTAATGCATACCCCATCAGTGCAGCAATGCTTATTCAATACCGCCAGCAGATGGAGACACTGGGGGATAATTTTCTAAGGATTTATACTGATTTTTCCTGTCTGAATTTGTCGCACAGAAAGTTGCAGGCCAAATATGTGTGACATTTCTGCGACTTTAGCTTCTAGAGCATTTTTACAACATTATACATAGGTGCTGAATACATAAAAAGCGACTGTTCAGCGACAGACAAGTCGCATCGGCTGAAAGTAGGCCAGAATGTCAGTCCATGTTGGAGCAGGTTTAGATACAGTCTAAAGTATAGATCTCAAAGTCTGTGCACAGAATTTAGCAAGGGCCTCGCACCTTCTGATGCATCAGGTAGGTGCACAATAGCATAGCCTAACCCTCTGTACTTTGGTCTATATTGATGCGGGACATAGACAGCCAGCTGATGACCAATCCATTAGTGCAATGGATGGCTGGAAGCATTTGTCTTTGCCTTTGCAATACCACAGAAGCAATGCATGGTCAATGTACAGCAATGACACACCTGTGTGAACAGCCAGGAGACCCCCCCCCCCCCCCATGTTATGTTACATAGTTACATAGTTAGTACGGTCGAAAAAAGACATATGTCCATCAAGTTCAACCAGGGAATTAAGGGGTAGGGGTGTGGCGCGATATTGGGGAAGGGATGAGATTTTATATTTCTTCATAAGCATTAATCTTATTTTGTCAATTAGGAACATTCAGCACCCACCCGCTATCAAGGCAGCTGCCTATCATGTCATGCCCTACCTGCACAGGTGTGCTGGCTACTCAAATGATCCAATTAAGGAGGCCATTTAGTCAGCAGCAGCAGAAGTCCTGTGCCTGGACGCTCCAACAGCGGCCAGACACAAGCAGAAGCAGCAGAAGCAGCAGCAGCACCACCTTTTGTTTTTTGGCTGCAGCAGCAAGGCCCACAGGGCTGGCTGGCTGGCTAGCTGGCTAGCCAGCAAGCAGGTAGCAATGAAAGTAGGAATCTTTCTTTTTAACCCTGTAAGGGGGTGGTGCACTGTACCCGAAGATACTGCCATATCGGGTCAATGCATAGGGCGACGGAAGCAAGCTTCGAAATCGGCCCCCGTTCTCAAAAATCCATTTAATATATGGTCCCCAGATAGGGGACGTATCAGATATTAAACTGATAAGAACAGATACTACACTTGATCTTAGCCAAAAGGCCGAGAAGCGATAACCGTGAAAGGGGCGGGCCCAACAAGGTCCCCTTCATGGGCACTATCACTGCTTGCTGTCAGGGAGGCTGCCAGACAATTTTCCATGCACACTCTGGGCTGGGGGGCAGTCAACCACCAGTACACACAGCAGAACCTAAACCCATACCATTATTGCTAAGCAGCAAGACAGGGGCCCATTGCACTCCCACGGGGCCTTTTTAAATGCAATCCATAACCTGGATTTGCCAGGAACCCTTCTTACTCCTCCTACTTGCATGTGACACTGGGCTTAGGATCTGCATAGGAAACACACACACAAGCACACACCTACCTTTGTTGCCTGCAGATGCCTCCTTGGCTGTCCCCAAACGGTATCAAACCAACACCCACGGGAAGCTGTAAGCATAGAGGACATGCCTGCACCCCATTGGACTTACCTGTGTGGGTTAAATCCGGGTTATTTGACAACCTATGGCGGTGATGGTTCTGCTCAGGCAGAGCAGTGCTGATGCTCCTCATAAAGCTGTCGCTGCTGTGAAGGTTCTAGGTGACATCACAAATCCCTATGGTTACATACACAACAAAGCTGGGTTGTTGTTGTTTACACTCTGCAAGGCCTGTGGAAGTGAGTGACATCATAGCACTGTAGTTCTGAGGGTTCTAGATGGATGCAACAATCTCCTGTTGCTTCTATGAAGGCCATAATAGACGACATCACCAAACAGCTCCATAGTCACATACACAGCAAAGGAGAGATGTTGTTTACACCTAGTGATGTCAGTGGTATTGAGTGACATCACAGCACAGTGCTAAGGCTCCTGGGCCTGGACACAGCAGCGGCTGCAATATCTCAACGGAGAATACGTTTATATATATGTGTGTGTGTGCGCGTATATATATATATATATATATATATATATATATATTTCTCCGCCGAAATCACTTTTAAACCCATTTCCACCTTTTTTTCCCTTCTCTTCCTCTTACTTTTTTTTCACGTTTTTTTACGTTTTTCTCCTTTTCGCCTCTTTTCTGGGCGTATTATTCTTCTTTTTCTTCTTTTTTTTCGTCTAATGCATACCCCATCAGTGCAGCAATGCTTATTCAATACCGCCAGCAGATGGAGACACTGGGGGATAATTTTCTAAGGATTTATACTGATTTTTCCTGTCTGAATTTGTCGCACAGAAAGTTGCAGGCCAAATATGTGTGACATTTCTGCGACTTTAGCTTCTAGAGCATTTTTACAACATTATACATAGGTGCTGAATACATAAAAAGCGACTGTTCAGCGACAGACAAGTCGCATCGGCTGAAAGTAGGCCAGAATGTCAGTCCATGTTGGAGCAGGTTTAGATACAGTCTAAAGTATAGATCTCAAAGTCTGTGCACAGAATTTAGCAAGGGCCTCGCACCTTCTGATGCATCAGGTAGGTGCACAATAGCATAGCCTAACCCTCTGTACTTTGGTCTATATTGATGCGGGACATAGACAGCCAGCTGATGACCAATCCATTAGTGCAATGGATGGCTGGAAGCATTTGTCTTTGCCTTTGCAATACCACAGAAGCAATGCATGGTCAATGTACAGCAATGACACACCTGTGTGAACAGCCAGGAGACCCCCCCCCCCCCCCCCCCCATGTTATGTTACATAGTTACATAGTTAGTACGGTCGAAAAAAGACATATGTCCATCAAGTTCAACCAGGGAATTAAGGGGTAGGGGTGTGGCGCGATATTGGGGAAGGGATGAGATTTTATATTTCTTCATAAGCATTAATCTTATTTTGTCAATTAGGAACATTCAGCACCCACCCGCTATCAAGGCAGCTGCCTATCATGTCATGCCCTACCTGCACAGGTGTGCTGGCTACTCAAATGATCCAATTAAGGAGGCCATTTAGTCAGCAGCAGCAGAAGTCCTGTGCCTGGACGCTCCAACAGCGGCCAGACACAAGCAGAAGCAGCAGAAGCAGCAGCAGCAGCACCACCTTTTGTTTTTTGGCTGCAGCAGCAAGGCCCACAGGGCTGGCTAGCTGGCTAGCCAGCAAGCAGGTAGCAATGAAAGTAGGAATCTTTCTTTTTAACCCTGTAAGGGGGTGGTGCACTGTACCCGAAGATACTGCCATATCGGGTCAATGCATAGGGCGACGGAAGCAAGCTTCGAAATCGGCCCCCGTTCTCAAAAATCCATTTAATATATGGTCCCCAGATAGGGGACGTATCAGATATTAAACTGATAAGAACAGATACTACACTTGATCTTAGCCAAAAGGCCGAGAAGCGATAACCGTGAAAGGGGCGGGCCCAACAAGGTCCCCTTCATGGGCACTATCACTGCTTGCTGTCAGGGAGGCTGCCAGACAATTTTCCATGCACTCTGGGCTGGGGGGCAGTCAACCACCAGTACACACAGCAGAACCTAAACCCATACCATTATTGCTAAGCAGCAAGACAGGGGCCCATTGCACTCCCACGGGGCCTTTTTAAATGCAATCCATAACCCGGATTTGCCAGGAACCCTTCTTACTCCTCCTACTTGCATGTGACACTGGGCTTAGGATCTGCATAGGAAACACACACACAAGCACACACCTACCTTTGTTGCCTGCAGATGCCTCCTTGGCTGTCCCCAAACGGTATCAAACCAACACCCACGGGAAGCTGTAAGCATAGAGGACATGCCTGCACCCCATTGGACTTACCTGTGTGGGTTAAATCCGGGTTATTTGACAACCTATGGCGGTGATGGTTCTGCTCAGGCAGAGCAGTGCTGATGCTCCTCATAAAGCTGTCGCTGCTGTGAAGGTTCTAGGTGACATCACAAATCCCTATGGTTACATACACAACAAAGCTGGGTTGTTGTTGTTTACACTCTGCAAGGCCTGTGGAAGTGAGTGACATCATAGCACTGTAGTTCTGAGGGTTCTAGATGGATGCAACAATCTCCTGTTGCTTCTATGAAGGCCATAATAGACGACATCACCAAACAGCTCCATAGTCACATACACAGCAAAGGAGAGATGTTGTTTACACCTAGTGATGTCAGTGGTATTGAGTGACATCACAGCACAGTGCTAAGGCTCCTGGGCCTGGACACAGCAGCGGCTGCAATATCTCAACGGAGAATACGTTTATATATATGTGTGTGTGTGCGCGTATATATATATATATATATATATATATATTTCTCCGCCGAAATCACTTTTAAAACCCATTTCCACCTTTTTTTCCCTTCTCTTCCTCTTACTTTTTTTTCACGTTTTTTTACGTTTTTCTCCTTTTCGCCTCTTTTCTGGGCGTATTATTCTTCTTTTTCTTCTTTTTTTTCGTCTAATGCATACCCCATCAGTGCAGCAATGCTTATTCAATACCGCCAGCAGATGGAGACACTGGGGGATAATTTTCTAAGGATTTATACTGATTTTTCCTGTCTGAATTTGTCGCACAGAAAGTTGCAGGCCAAATATGTGTGACATTTCTGCGACTTTAGCTTCTAGAGCATTTTTACAACATTATACATAGGTGCTGAATACATAAAAAGCGACTGTTCAGCGACAGACAAGTCGCATCGGCTGAAAGTAGGCCAGAATGTCAGTCCATGTTGGAGCAGGTTTAGATACAGTCTAAAGTATAGATCTCAAAGTCTGTGCACAGAATTTAGCAAGGGCCTCGCACCTTCTGATGCATCAGGTAGGTGCACAATAGCATAGCCTAACCCTCTGTACTTTGGTCTATATTGATGCGGGACATAGACAGCCAGCTGATGACCAATCCATTAGTGCAATGGATGGCTGGAAGCATTTGTCTTTGCCTTTGCAATACCACAGAAGCAATGCATGGTCAATGTACAGCAATGACACACCTGTGTGAACAGCCAGGAGACCCCCCCCCCCCCCCCATGTTATGTTACATAGTTACATAGTTAGTACGGTCGAAAAAAGACATATGTCCATCAAGTTCAACCAGGGAATTAAGGGGTAGGGGTGTGGCGCGATATTGGGGAAGGGATGAGATTTTATATTTCTTCATAAGCATTAATCTTATTTTGTCAATTAGGAACATTCAGCACCCACCCGCTATCAAGGCAGCTGCCTATCATGTCATGCCCTACCTGCACAGGTGTGCTGGCTACTCAAATGATCCAATTAAGGAGGCCATTTAGTCAGCAGCAGCAGAAGTCCTGTGCCTGGACGCTCCAACAGCGGCCAGACACAAGCAGAAGCAGCAGAAGCAGCAGCAGCAGCACCACCTTTTGTTTTTTGGCTGCAGCAGCAAGGCCCACAGGGCTGGCTAGCTGGCTAGCCAGCAAGCAGGTAGCAATGAAAGTAGGAATCTTTCTTTTTAACCCTGTAAGGGGGTGGTGCACTGTACCCGAAGATACTGCCATATCGGGTCAATGCATAGGGCGACGGAAGCAAGCTTCGAAATCGGCCCCCGTTCTCAAAAA